>NW_012116267.1:2663467-2694034 GCF_000951035.1 Colobus angolensis palliatus
ATGGTCTTGATCTCTTGACCTTGTGATCTGCCCGCCTTGGCCTCCCAAAGTGCTGGGATTACAGGCATGAGCCACCATGTCCAGCCTTTTTTTTTTGAGACAGAGTTTCACTCCGTCACCCAGGCTGGAGTGCAGTGACTCCATCATAGTTCACTGCAGCCCCACCTTCCAGACTCAAGTGATGCTCCCACCTCAGCCTCCTGACACACGACACCATGCCTGGCTAATTTTTTTATTTTTATTTTTGTATAGATAGGGTTTTACCATGTTGCCCAGACTGGTCTTCAACTCCTGGGCTCAAGCAATCCTTCTGCCTCAGCCTCCCAAACTGCTGAGATTACAGACATGAGCCATCGTGCCTGGCCTTTCCCTATTTTTCTATTAGAGTATTTGTGGTTGTTTTAAGGGTGCTCGATATAGCTATAGATATTTATATTTTAGTACCTATGTATGTACAGCTAAATATATGTTTAACCAGTTTATGTCTGTCATTTGTCTTTTCATTTTCTCTTTTTTTTTTCTATAACCCAGGTTGGAGTGTAGTGGCATAATCACAGCTCACTGTAGCCCCAAACTCCTGGGCTCAAGGATCTTCCTGCCTCAGCCTCTGGAGTAGCTAGGACTACACATACATGCCACCGTGCCTGGCTGAGTTTTTAAAAATTTTTGTAGAGATGGGGGTCTCACTATGTTTCCCAGGCTGGTCTTGAACTCCTGTCCTCAAGCGATCCTCCCACACCTTGGCCTCCCAAAGTGCTGGGATTACAGGCATGTGCCACCATACCCAGCCTGTCATTTGTCTTTAAACTTTGCTCATTGTATTTTGTGGTGAGAACTTTTTAAGAAAAAATGTTATGTAAACAACACATTAGCACATTCTTGGTATGCAAGATTCAACCATTACAGAAATATTAAATGTAAAATTCCTTCACTCTCCTACCCCAGAGGTAACCACTGCCAAGAGACTGAAGGGCACTCCTTTAGATGCCCTTTATATATTTAATAGTTGCATGTAAAGTTTCTCCCCTCTTTTGGAAAAACGCATCATACTGTAGGATTGCTTAGTGAGTTTAGTGTTGCTTTTTCACATAACAGCATTTTCTCAGTGTCTTTCCATGCTAATACATAGAGTAGAAGTTGTCCTGTATCTTTTTAAATATTTTCATAGTACAGATCTACCGTAATTACTTAACCATTCCTATTAATGAACATATAGGTTGTTCCCTGGAATAAAATTTGGGTTTTTGCTTTTTGTTTTCTGTTTTTTTTTTTTATTTTTTGAGACAGAGTCCCACTCTGTCACCCAGGCTGGAGTGCTGTGGTGCGATCTTGGTTCACTGCAACCTCTGCCTCCCAGGTTCAAGAAATTCTCCTGCCTCAGCCTCCTGAGCAGCTCAGATTATAGGTATGCATCATGTAAGGAACATGGCTGTGCTGCAGCCAGGCAGGCATAGGCAGATGTAAACATCCTGCCTGACTCAGCAGGATTAGAGCGCAGGTGCAAAATTCCATGCATTATATAATCACAGCTATGTAGCCATAACATGGGAGGCTCATCACCTGGCTCTAAGCCACTATTGTGTGTGATGTATATAAGGGCAACACTGACAGTATGAAAGAGCTGCTGAATAAAGCCATGTCCCACCTACCTGCTGCCTCTCAAGTGTTCTTCCAGCTCCCTGACCCACGTCCACCCACTCCAGCTGGGGCTCAAAACTGACATGCCATCACTCCCAGCTAATTTTTTCTGTGTTTTTAGTAGAGACGTGGTCTTATCATGTTGGCCAGGCTAGTCTTGAACTCCTGACCTCAAGTGATCCACCCATCTTGGTCTCCCAAAATGCTGGGATTACAGGCATGAGCCACCACGGCCAGGTGAAAGTTCGGGTATTTTTTAGGTTGCTATGATCTAAATCCTTTAAGTTTCTGTCTTTGAGACCATGCTAAGAATTTCTCCACATCAGTATCATAAAATTATTTAGCCTTAGTACTTTAGTGTATTTCATACGTATCTCATAGCTGACCACGGTTTTCAATTCTCTTCTTAGTTCAGCTGGTTTTCAGTTCATTCTTCTGGGTGCTCTAGAAGAAATCAATTGTGTTTCTGCAAATAATGAGTTTGGTTTTTTCCCTTTTTAATATTTGTGCCGTTCAGTCCTTTTCTTGTTTTAGTTTTTCTCCCATTGGCTAGAACTAGAACACCTATTTTAAAAACTTCTTTTCAACTTCAGTTTGCAATTAAACACTGGGAGAAAAAAGAGAAGTACTGAGCTAATTAAATAGTAACTGTGGCATTGGAAGAGAGAAAACAGTAGGTTGAAAGCTTATTTCAAAGCTAATTGTTTAACTCAGCCAAAGATCTACAGTGTATTTTGTGGAGTTGAGCTGGGGCTGGACTGAGGAGATGGCTTATGTGGGAGGGAGATTTGTCACATGTAAGAAGACTGAGCAAATAAGGAAACATATCGAGGATAATGAGAGCCAGGCTCTTCACAGAGTAGGGAGTTACAAATGCATAAGGGGAAAGGCTGGAATAAATTCTGCAGTATTAGATTAGAATAGGAGGTATTGGTGTGAATTCATGAGTTCTAATATACATGGATAGATGGCTCTAGAAATAAATATAAATATATGAGTATATACACTGCATATGTAAATATGTGTGCATGAAAAGACATTCATATATTTCCCAGCTCTGCCACTGAGAGGAACACAAAGCAAAATCACCCCAGTAGCAATGAGCACACCAGTGCCCACGTCGGAATGTCTAAATACCATTTTCCATTAAAAGGAACCAGATCTAAAACCTCTTTCCAGGAGTACTCTGTGTGGTTTTACAAACATAGGCTCAGAGGACATCTAAATCCGTTTTACAGGTGGGGACACTGAAATCCTAATTTTGTTCTTTTTTTTCTTTTGGTATTGGCTTTCTTAAAGTGACAGGAGAATAACAATCATCTAATATCAACACACAGTGTCTGATATGGTTTGGTTTTGTCTCTACCCAAATCTCATCTTGAATCGTAGTTCCCATAATTCCCACATGTTGTGGGAGAGACCAGGTGGAGATAATTGAATCGTTGGGGTGGCTTCCCCCATCCTGTTCTCGTGATAATGAGTGAGTTCTCACAAGACCTGATGGTTTTATAAGATGTTCCCCCTTCGCTGGGTTCCCATTCTTCTCCTTCCTGCCATCACGTGAAGAAGGATGTGTTTGCTTCCCCTTCCACCATGATTGTAAGTTTCCTGAGGCCTCCCCAGCCATGTGGAACTAAGTCAATTAAACCTCTTTCCTTATTAAGTACCCAGTCTTGGGCAGTCCTTTATAGCAGTGTGAGAATGGACTAATACAGTGTCTCACAATGGCCTTCTGAAGACAGATCGTAGCATTATGTTTCTTTCTCTTTTCTGCTAAGAAAATCAAGGCCTAGAGGCACCGGGCCTGTCTTTGAGAAAGAATCAAGGGAGAAAGGCACAGACCACAGACTGTTTCTGTGATTCCATGTTATTTTCTTCTACAGAAAAAAATTTAAAAAAAAAAAAAGAGAATCAAGGACTAAGCTCTCATTTTCCAATTTACAAGGTAGAAGCCACTTGGTCACACATCTGAAGGTTGTGCAGTATTAGCTCTCATTTTTTTTAAAATAGAAATAGGGTCTCATTATGCTGCCCAGGCTAGGCTTGAACTCCTGGGCTCAAGCGATCTGCCCGCGTTGGCCTCCCAAAGTGCTGGGATTACAGGTGTGGGCCACCGTGCCCGGCCAGCTCTTTGCATGATAAACCAGCTTTTGTTTCTGAGTTACCAAGCAGACCTCTCTGACACCTTATTGTCTTGTGCTTTCTACACAATAGCTACCAGGTGTGTTTGCTGGGAAACTTGTCCATGACCCCAGCCCCCTCCAATGCAGAGAAAGCATTCCCCTGCTTGAAAAGGCAAGACAGGTACTTACATTTTTAATGATCAGTGGGTATCTTGTTACCCGTTGCATAGGCTTCAGTATAAAACTAGAGAGTGGCATCCCTTTACACCGAGGATCCATTGCCAATCTCTGAAATAAGAGATGTTTTTAAATGTACTTAAGAAACTTGCAAAATCCAAAGTTAGTGACATCAATACTAATGTCAGTGAGGACTCTCCACCCATTATCTCATTCATCTGGATGACAACTGAGAGACCTAGGGTTGGAAGGGCCTGACTAGTTACCCTGTCCAGGATGACACACTTTCCAGATGGAGAATGGAGACCCACAGACGTGACTCAGCCAGCAGGGTTAAGCCCTGCACTCCAGATTCAGCATACCTTCCATGGCATGCATAGTTCCTTATGCACAGAGATGAGATTCTGGCTTTACAGAGAATATTTTGTCTGGATGTCTGCAAAAACTTTATAACATTCCCAGGAACAAGAGTCACAAGACTATACGGTTAGAGGAAGAATTCCCCTCACACCCCAGAGCTGCTGGAAGGGCTAAATCTCATTGTCTAGTTTTGGGTGGAGCCCGCACGTGCCTCTGGGAGCTCCAGGCAGGGCTGAGAGACAGGAGCTGAGACACCAGAGGTCAAGACTCCAGTTTCAGGGTCTGGCTACTTAGCTGTCCATGGCTGTGGTCCAGTTTAATAAGCCTTAGAAATGGGCAGCTGCACTGACTGGTGTCCTGAGTCCTGATAACTGTCAGCATTGGGACCTGCTCCAGCTGTGGACACCATCACTCCAGGAAAACCTCGCAGCTGGCAACGACATGCCACACTCCCGCTGAGATGAGGTGGGGAGGGACAATGAGACCCCTGCCCTGGACTGGTGTCAGCAGTTCCCTGAAGTTCAAGTACATCCAACAATGAACTCATCTTGCTCGGGCTCAGGAAGAGCCCAGCCCTTGGCTGAAACCCTAGGTGGTCCATGGTGCCCAGCAGCTCAGCGTCTGCTCTCTTGTCTCCATCCACCCAAGGTCTTCTTCTTAGCAATCTTCCTCCCCTTGGAATGACCTCAGAGTGCCCCATGCCTTGGCTGGCAAGTCTAGGCTGAGAAACACCATGGGAGGCAGAAACAACAAGCTCACATGAGGCTCTGACCAAGAAGAGGCCACGCTTATGCCTCACCACAGTGATTCCACAAGCACCGCTCTAGGGCAGGTGAGGATGGCCTGTCCCCAAAATGCATGAGATCCAAAGATATGCCTGTTATTATTATTTTGCTGTTTATCCATCAAAAGATACCTGTTTCATAGAAGCTATTTTATTCTTTTCCTCTTGTTTTTCTCCAGGAGAGGTGGGGGCTGTTTGAATGGACCAGCATGGACAGCAGAAACCCACCCTGACCAAGGCCAAGTCCCAGAGTTGTAGGTCTTCCAGTAGGATCCGCATTACCTCCCCAAACATCCCCCAGTGGACACCCAACTCTCCAGACCCCTGCTACCCCCAAGGAAGAGGTCCTGGCATCCCACACTGATTCCCACAGGCTGCCTAGGGCTGGACTCCATCAAGCAGAACCAACTGCAAAAGGAATGAAGGGGCCACTGGGAATCCTGGCCATTCCCTCTGCAAGTGAGGGGCAGAGACTGGCAAAGAACTGAGGATGTGGCGATTAAACACAAGAGGAAATCTGAGATCTGCCTGGGCCTTGCAAATGAAATGAAAGATTTAAACAGGCATCCAAATAACACCATCAGCATCTGGAAAACAGATCCTTGAAGACACTTCAAAGTTTCCAAGCCCAGGGCTCGCCCCTCCTCTACAAGCCCACCCCTTTGGTGACAGCCATACTTGCCAGTGAGTGCCAGTCCCCTAAGGCTTAGCCAAGACCCCAGGGCCTATTGGCCTCTAGAGGGAACACGCCTGCAGACTTTTGAATTAGCCCCTCACACGTCTAGCTGCCCAAAGATCACCACTCTGGGGCCCAGTCTCTGCACAGCCTGGCTCCTTACTTTGACGAACTCCTTGAAGTCTGGGGCCTCGTCTGTCTTCTGCTGGATCAGGGCAGCCCCGTTGAGCTGGCGGCTGCAGAAGCGGATGTAGGGTTGCATGTGCGGCAGCTGGGCGCTCAGGATGTCGCCAATCATCTTCACGGGCATCTTCTCCCCGGACATCTTCTTACGGACTCTCAGCGCTCTGCACGGAAACACGGGAAGTGAGCCCCCCGCCTTCACGCTGTCTGACAGCACCACGGCACACTTCTAGGTTGCACAGAAACAGAATGTGTATGAGGGGCACAGACTCAAGGGCCACTAAAGGATCTATTTGGGAGACAAGGAATGGGAAAAGAAATGAGTCTAGGGCTACAGAGAGGTAGCACCAGGGCATTTTTCTTTGGCAGAGTGGCTGTTTGTTACAATTTGTTTTTCTTGTGCAGAAATACGGAGTTTTTTCTTGAGCAACTCAAACGGGTCCCCTATGTTGATGCCTCACTACACCGATTATCGGTGGTGAAAGCCCCAGGCTGATGTGGCCTGAGCACCGATCCTATTTCCAGGAGACACTTCTGCCCAAGGGAAGTTGCTATTGCCAGAGGATGGGGAAGGCTGATTTTTTGACTAAAAAGAACATAATTAAGATGGCAAAAGAACTGCCTTGGCAAAATAACCCCATGAGATTCAGCAAAAGCCAGGTATAAATGACTGTTTGAACTATCCCTGCGATTTGCTCCTTCAATGCTAGAGCTAAGTTAACTAAATTAAGAGGAGTTCAGAAAAGAGGTCTATTGCTATGATAATGGGCCAGTGAACCCAAAAAATGTACATCCTGGAATCCAGGAGAGGTGTTGATGGGACTGGGAAGTGTTTGTTCCGGGGTCTGCCTGCAGAGCTATGTGAGTGCTCAGAGCTATGGTAACTAGGACAGTACTTCCCTTCTCCCAACTTCAACATGTGAACCCTTAACACCAGCATCTGGAAGAAGGGCACGGCACTGAGCTTATACACGGTCAGGACAGCAATGTACTACAGGCAGGACCACAACCTGAAGCCATGGGTGTGTTCAGCTACTCTAGTGAGTGATCATGGGTAGATGGATGGGTAGACAGAACAAAATGGTATAACCTAAGACTTTAACACAAGGCTGGGAGGATGTCCCTATTGAATGCCTTTGGCTGCTTTCATGGTCATGTTGGAGAAGCCTCTGAGGCATGGGGTGGGCTGCTGAATTCCAAGGAAGCTCTGTAATATTTATATTAGGCTTTAAAAACTTCAGATCACTTTCTTTTCTTTCTCCCACATTTTCAGCTAAAATAAAATCCCCTGGACCCGGCAAGCCAAGGAGAGAAACTTAGGGACCATAAATGATGTGGTGTGAGCAGTCAGCGATTCAACCTGAAGTGGATGCCCTCGGGGGAGATGAGCACTGGCTGCCTGGGGTGTGGGGAGCAGTGGCAGCTTGGTGTCCTCAGGATGGCCCAAAGGCCACTGCCCCATTGAGGGGTTGGTGTGAAATACCGCAGCATGCAGAAATGTGCTCAAGGGTGATGTCACCAATGATTTGGGGGGATGAGAGCCCTGAATATCTGTGTTACAAACTTGCCAGGAATGGAAACAGGAAGAAATTCCATCATTCCATCATTTTCCTATGAGGAGTAGTTTTATTAACAAGAGAATAAAAAAGTACTTTCACCCTTTCCTTCTCCTGTTTTGTTTGAGAGAGAGTCTCACTCTGTAGCCCAGGCTGGAGTGCAGTGGTACAATCCCAGCTCACTGCAACCTCTGCCTCAGCCTCCTGAGTGGCTGGGACTACAGACACCCGCCACCACACCCGGCTAATTTTTATATTTTTAGTAGAGACGGGGTTTCGCCATGTTGGCCAGGCTGGTCTCGAATTCCTGACCTCAAGTGATCCGCCTACCTTGGCCTCCCAAAGTGCTGGGATTACAAGCATGAGCCACCGTGCCCAGCCCCTGGCCTGTTTTTTCTTAAAGGATGAAGGAGACAAGAAAAAAAGAAAAGAAGAAAGATCATCTGCAGATAGTGATTGTCTTGAGGAATTAGTTCCTGGGTTCTGCAGACCCACACTTGTAGACTAGAGTTACCCAACCAGCAGACAGGCCTAAAATTAGGCCTGATTTACTATGGACTAGGCACCTATTAGATTCAGTCTTGGGTCTTCATCCAGGATAGTCTACTGTATAGGCAAAGACTTATGAGGACTGCAGGGTGTTACCAGGCCCAGGGATCATGTGACTCAGCTGCTGCAGCCACAGCCCTGAGAGGGGCCACTGGCCCTGCTTGTGGTGAGCTGATTGGCAGTCTCCTAGAAAGGTTAACAGATGAGAGGGCTTGAACTACAAAAGGCAACTGACTGGCTAACGAACGATTCAAAGAGAGCTCAATGTTTGCTGAACACGAGTGTCCCTAACCCTCTGAAGTCTGCAGCCCAAGTGGACAGTCATGGAGTTAGCATTTATTAATGCTTCCTATGTGTCAAACACAGTTTTACATATGTTATTATCCCCATTTCCTATTGGGGAAACCGAGGCACACAGAAATTGACTGACTTGACTAAAGTCACAGAGCTAATAGGTGACAGAGGTAACCCTGGAACCCAGGTCTGACTCCAGAGCCCATGGTTGGAACCACAGCCTCAGAGGCCCTGACCCACCTCCTGCCACGACCACCTCCAAGCTGCTCTGGGCACCTGCCCATCTTTCCAGATGCGGCTGTCCTGCTCCCGCCATTTCGCCTTCGGGCCTTTCCCTGCTGGTCCCAGCCTCCGCCTCTGTACTTCCCGCCCTGCTAGACTTCCCGCCATCCACTCCATGCCCTCTCTCCTTCTCCCAGCCCCACATCCTTTTCTTCTTCTTTCTCACCATCTATCTTTACCCCAAACTGATTTTTATTTTCTATTTTTCCTTCATTTTCTGCTTAAACAAGATAAAATGGAATCCATTCTTCTTAAGTTAAAAGGAAGATGAGTCAAATATTTAAGAAAAACACTTTTTTGAGACTAGCTCTTTTTTTTCTTTTCTTTTCTTTTTTCTTTTTCCATCAAGGGGACAGGAAAGGCTCTTGATAAAAAACAGTTCCCCAAACCTGGGTTGGTCACCCCACCTCACTTTTGCTTCCCTTCTGCTATCATTTCTGTGTGTGTGTGTGTGTGACACAGTCTCACTCTGTTGCCCAGGCTGGAGTGCAGTGGCGCAATCTTGGTTTACTGCAACCTCTGCTCCCTCCCCAGGTTCGAGCAATTCTCCTGCCTCAGATTCCTGAGTAGTTTGTATTACAGGCATGTGCCACCACACCTAGCTAATTTTTTTTTTTTTTTAAGTAGAGATGAGGTTTCACCATGTTGGCCAGGCTGGTCTCGAACTCCTGACCTCCAGTGATCTGCCTGCCTCAGCCTCCCAACGTGTGGGATTACAGGCATTAGCCACCATGCCCGGCCCTTCTGCTATCATTCCTGACAGCTGTCCTGAGGGCCCTGCTCCAGACTCTGGATATGAAAAGGTTCTAGACCTGTGTATCCTACCTTGTCTATGAAAGGCACATGTCTTAGGTCTCAGCTTCCTTGCGAGAGAGCCAGCCATTCGCTGTAACCCTCAGTGAAGCATCACTAGTAGGAAGTCCATGTATCCCAGTTAGCCCTTTTTATTTTCATGTTATATATTTATTGTTGACTCATTTGATAACTGCCATGCCCCCTGCCCCACCCCAAATACAAGGCGTGTAGGATCAGGAGTAGCAGATATATGGCTGCTCACTGGTGGCAGTCCAGGGATTGCTGCCTTAACTTCTCCTTATCCTCAAATGCCTCCCTCTCTCGGCTGCCAGGAGCCTCAATCTCCCCTCATCACAGTTATTCCTTGGCATGAAGAAATGATGTCTGTGCAGCCATGCAAATGCAGCACAATGTTCATTGTCCAGTTTATGATGTGGATGTCCACTCTACATTTCTTTCAAATTTTCTGTATGTTTGAGATTTTTTTCTAGTAAAATGTAGAAAAGAAGAAAAAGAAATCAGGTCCCCAGAAAGCTCCAGTTAAACGCAAGATTTTATCTGGAGGATGAAGACATGAGCCAGTTAGTCCAAACTAGCTAATCCAGGAATCAGAGGAACGGGGATAGAGAACCTTGGGGTGGAGGGGAGCCGGCAGCCCCGTACACATCAGCGCTGTGATCCACGGCATGCCCCTGGGACACCCAATCCCTTGCTCTCAGAATGACCCTGCGTGGTAGGCAGGACAAGCACCATGACTGCCATCTTAATGCCCAAAACAAGTGAGAAGGGGCTGGAGCCCAGACAAAAACTTGGGATGCCTGACTTCTGGGTCCAAGTTTTTTTCCACGGCGGCAGGACTGGGCAGAGTCTCTCTTCTGGGACCTAGGCATCATCCACAGAGCAGCCACCCTACTGTGTGACTTTAGGGAAGTCACTCAGCCTCTCTGAGCTTCGCTCCTTCAGCTGTAACAGGGCTGTCAGTTCCCACCTCCATCGCTGTGGAGCAAGTCAGAGCCGACAGGAGGAAGAAGCACGCAGGCCTGGCCCCCGCACAGCTCAAGAAAGAGGCTGCTTCTTCCCAGGCAGGGCTTAAAAGACAACAGAGAGGTACTGGAAACTGAGACCAACACCAGTTTCCCTCAGGCCAGCCCTGAAGCGCGGGAAGCCCTCTCTAAGGGCTACTTGGGAGCCTCAGACACCTCTCCCGCCTCCCCCAGCCCCTACTGATAGCTGCCCAAGGAAAAAGGTTTTAACTTACAGGTACATTTTCTTTTCTTTTTTTCTTTTCATGAGACAGGGTTTCACTCCCGTGGCCCAGGCTGGAGTGCAGTGGCGCGATCTTGGATCACTGCAACCTCCGCCTCCCGGATTCAAGCGATTCTTCTGCCTCAGCCTCCCTAGTAGCTGGGATTACAGGCGCCCGCAACCACACCCAGCTAACTTTTTGTATTTTTAGTAGAGATGGGGTTGCACCATGTTGCCAAGGCTGGTCTCAAACTCCTGACCTCAAGTGATCCACACATCTCGGCCTCCCAAAGCACTGGGATTACAGGCGTGAGCCACCGTGCCCAGCTATCATCTATGTAAGTGAGAACACTGAGGCCCAGGGACCAAAGTGACCTGCCGGACAACACACAGCCAGAGGCAATAGCGGATGTGAGCCCAGGGGTCTGACGCCAGACCTAAGTTCGAAACTGACACCAGACCTAAGTTCGAAAGGTTTCCACAGCATCAGCGTGGGGGCCAATGAAGTCCAGACCTTCTCTAAAAGCCTGCCTGATGTCACCTTGGATTATTCGTCTTCTAGAGCACCAAGCCACCAGACAATATGTATCCTTCTTCGTGTCCACCTCTCCACACCTCCTCTCCATCCCTTCATCCACTCCCAAACACACGCTCAGGACAGTGGGGACCTGAAATGACTTTATAAGAACAATGCAGAGACCATGTTTAGGAAATGGTGGCTTCCCAAGGACACAGATGAAGATCAGGAATGGACGCAAGGTTCTGGGAGCCTACCCTCCATCCTCGGGCCCAGGAAGTGGGTGGCCCTTCCTCCCAGCAGGGAGTATCTTGCGTCCTGGAGGCTGTGACTTAATCTGTGTTCTAGCAAGTGATGTTACAGTGAGAACGTGGTGGATACAGATTTAAGGTTTTGACTTTTTTTTTTTCCTAAGAATTGGAAGAGACCTTTGTGATGATCGAATCCAACCCCTTCATTTTACAGATGGGGAAACTAAGGCTCAAAAAGGAAAGGCAGTGAGTAAGTCAGAATCCAAACCCAGGTCTCTTGACTCCTGGCCCTGGAGCTGCCTCTGCAAACTGAAGTTGGAAGAAAACACAACCAGCCTTGGGCCAGCTTCCCGGAGTGATCCTGAGGAACTGCTGGCGTTAGGCAGTGAACAGTTCCACACTTTCCCATCTGCAGGGCCAAGAATGCCTCAAAAGACCAATAATCTCCCATGGGATCCCGCGTCCGAGGGAAAGCGTGGAGGGGGCAGCCCCACGCCCCAGGATGCAGCCAGCGCCATCAGGAGCCAGCCTCGTCCTAGCCCTGGAAATTCAGCACCACAGTCATTCACCCAACAGCAGGCTCTGGGGGGCCCAGGCGACCTACTCTCGCAATGAGAGATTCGGAGTGCGTTTCCAGAAAGCATGAAGGCACAAAAGGTTGACGGTGCTTGTGAGTGGCAATGAGCAAAAAAAAAAAAAAAAAAAAAAAGCCAGAAAGAAACACAGGGCAGCATGCAGGAAGGACACACAGACCCACAGAGGTGCTAGTGCGTGAGAGCCGAGGAGGCCAAGCCAGGCTGG
The DNA here is from genome assembly GCF_000951035.1 of Colobus angolensis palliatus. Classification (NCBI taxonomy): domain Eukaryota; kingdom Metazoa; phylum Chordata; class Mammalia; order Primates; family Cercopithecidae; genus Colobus; species Colobus angolensis. The sequence continues at coordinate 2,675,699 of NW_012116267.1, forward strand.
GGATTAGAGGAGAGGCTTACTTCAGTAGTTTGATATTACACATAATCAGCTCCTTCCAGTTCACAAAAATCATAGCAACCTCTTTCTCTGTCAGCAGCTCAGACTCCATCAGGGGTTTTTGAAAGATCTACAGATGCAGAAAACGAAGCAGTTCAGAAAGCAGTTAGCTTAAAACTCACACACGCACACACCGATCCGCTGAGAGCAGGGAGAGGGCTCAGGTGTCTGTACCTTGGCTGAGAGGCCCAGAGGTGAACGCCCGCCTTCCTGCAGTTTCTGAAGCAGAGAGCCCCTCCTCTGCCCTGGAGGCTGGAGGGGGGTCCCCAGCAGGGCCTGCGTTGTTTTACAGGGGAAGGAGGCCAGCTGAAGTCTCCAGGAGACAGGTCTTAACTCCACCAGACAAGCAGGGAGGCCGATCCCAAGTCATGCACTCAGGCTAAGCGGTCTCACCTGCCCACTGGGAGGGGGTGGGCCGGTGTGAAAAGCAGGGCTTAAAGATACCGGTGGCTATGGGCAGTCCCTTCATCTGCACAGGTAAACCGAGGGCATTCTGAGAGGAGCAGCCCAGGCGGCAGGTCCTCTAATAAGCCAGTGGCCACCTCGGTGACTGACTCCACTGCTGTGTCCTCAGCCTCCTGGGCTGACCCTGGACGGACCCAGTACTTGCAGGCCCACTATAAGGGGTGGGTGCCGCCCTTCTCCTGGGCTCTGGAAAATGAATGAGGCCCTCCAAGCTCTGTGTGGTTGGGCAACTCGCAGTAAATCACAGATCTCAGTGGAACCCCGTGTGGTAGAGCGCCCGCCTGCAAAGAGGTCATTTTCTCCCACGGGAGGCAGGAGGCACTTCGGAAGGCTCTTTAGGGAAGGGGATGGCCCATCTTCGACATAAACTTGGCTGGGCTGCGGCTGCTCCCTGGGAGCTCTATCCCACAGGAATCCGTGAGCCGACGTTGAACCTGGCATGTTCCAGGGCAACCACATACAGTGGTGCGTTTTGCAGAGTGCACAAAGGAGCCGTATCTAACGGGTGACACTTGCACCCTGGACATCCTGAACTGTATATTTAATAACAGTCAAACACCTTGAGAAAAGGGTACCTTTTTGAATTTGCATCAGTGCTTCCTAAGTGTTAATGGTGGTCCTGAGGCCAACACCTCACCCTGTACTCCTCCAACAGCAGCCAGCCCTGCTGTGTCTTTCCTGGACGTGAAGACTATCAGACAAGATGGTTTCACACCCATTTGTTGTGGTGGTGGTGGTGGTTTCCAGACTGTCACAGCACTTTCCAAATTGCAGGTCCATCTCTGCAAATCCCTGTCTCCTAACATGGCACCTTCCCATGGATGTGGACAAAAAGGCCTGCTGAGCAGCAGGGGCGCCTGGCTCCGCGTCTCCCCATAGTTCTGGCTGGGGTGGCCAGGGTCCTTCTGGGAGGACTGACAAGATGAGGAGCCATCACCTCAGGTCAGGGGGTTTTGTGGGGGCCTGGGAGGAAACGTTGCCATTCTCAGTGACAGGTTTGTCTCCGGGTAATATGTGGCAGGAATGACTCCAGATGGCAGCTAGATGGCCCCCATTTCCAGATGCAACATGGCAGGCCAGGAGGGCAGCGTGGCTGGCTCCATGGCACCCCCTGCTTGGTGGCTGAGCTGCAGCCACTCTGAGTAAAGCACGGACTCCAGCTCTCAGTCCACATGACTCCATTCATCAACTGCTCAGGGACTCACTAGACCTTGGCTAAGTGATCTCTGTCCCTCTATGGGAATAACTCAATGTTGGCCACAGATAAGCAACGAACCATCTCTGCGGTCAGAATCTCCTAGAGCATTTGCCGTCCGGATGCTCCCCAAACATCAGAAAGTGCCTTGAGCTCAGAATCAGGACGCAGACCTCCTCAGCAGAACCCTGCCCACTCCCTCCCTCCTCGCTCCTTGCCGTACCCCCTGCCCCCCCAGTTCCCTTACCTCTGTGACCAGCTGCAGGTCGTTCACGTAGTTCTCCTCTGTCACAATGAGCTCGTGGATGTATCCTTGTCGCTTTCTTTCAGTTGGGGTCAACATATCCAAGAGGTGTAAGTCTGAACACCCTGGAAAACACAACCATTTGGGAGAATTTAGCACAGTCTCGGGAAGCCCACACTTCACATGGAAGATCCTTGTGGCTGCTGGGCCCTGAGGCCTCGCTCCAGTGCCGCAGGGTCGTGGGCTGAAGTGTGTCCTCCCCAGTAGTATGTGGAAGCCCTTCCCCCGGTACCTGTGATTGTTACCTTATTTGGAAATAGAATCTTTTCATATATATAATCAAATGAAGATAAAGTCATACTTGTTTGGATGAACGGAGGCAAGATGGCACAGTTCCGGGTTCTTCACGGTCAACTTTCCCATGCCCAGGAAAGACACAGGTGGACTGTGCAGGCGCAACCCGACCTCCGAGGGAGAAAAACCGGAACCCGCCTAGCCACGCCTACCGCCCGGCCCCTGACCCGCCTATGTCCCGCCCACTGCCCTCCCACTCCCAGGCCCAGGACATAAAAGCCGCTCCCGGCGGGTGCGCTGGGCGCACTTCCTCAGCCCCCACTCCTGTCGGGACTGTAGGAACTCCGCCCGAGAGCTCCCCCGGGGGACTCTCTCGGCCTCCTTTGCCGGAGGCCGACAGACCTTGCCCTCCACACCTTCTTCCCTGAAGCTAGGTGACCAAAAAAAATAAATTTACAGTTTTGCTCCTAGCCTTGCCTACTTGCTGGTCCTTTAATACTGGCTCTGGTGAGCCTGGAAAGCAAATCAGTTTCCTGGAAAGCAAATCAGTTTCCTGGAAAGCAAATCAGTTTCCTAGAAAGCAAATCAATACTCAGGGTGGGGCCCTGACCCTATATGATCAGGGTCCTTATGAGAAGACACAGAGACAGATAGGCAGGACCTGGAGTGATGTGTCTCCAAACCAAGACACACCCCGAGCCTTCAGAGTGAGGCTGGCACCTGCCAACACCTTCATTTGAGACTTCTGGCCTCCAGGAATGTGTGGCAATACCTGTTTTAAGTCCCTCCGTTTGTGGTGGTTTGTTAGGGCACCCTAGAAACTGACACAGGCGGCACACTCCTGCTTCATCAGAAACACGAAAATAATGTGAAAATAAAACACTCAGTGATGACTGGCCAAAACTCCTGAGGGCTCACGCCATGTCAGGTGGTGAACTGCATTTAATGCTCAAGTATTATACTAGAATTATCCCCATTTTACAGACGAGGACACTGAGGTTTACACAGGTTGACCGGCCCCAGGTCTCTCAGCTTGGAAGTGGTGAAGGCAAGAGCCAAACCCTGAGACTTGGGCTGCAGGGGCTGTGCTTTATCCCCGAGCTCCAGGAGGCCACGGGTTATCCATGTCGAGGTTGGTTTGTGGAGGATGAGGTGGCTGTGCTGAGGCTCTGATAGTCCTGGGGACCAGGCAGATGCAGGGTGCCTCCTGACAGCACTGGGCACACTCTTCTGGACAATGCTGCTACCTCGCCCCTGGGGCAGCTGAGCAGCAAGCCTGCCACAGACAGGGTAGTCCCTCCCACTACAGAGAGCCTGGCATGAGACCACCAAGGAGGCGAGGGCTGCCCGAGGGGGAAGGGCTACTCTGCTGCCCTGAGATGGTGACCGCACTGGAAGTGGGGCTAACTCATGACCCTGCTCACTTAGCTTGTTATCTGGGGTTTTGTTTGAATGTTTGAGCCTCCTGCCCCAGACACACTGGAATGAGCAGGAGGGAGGCTTGGTTCTTGGGCCCATCCCATGTGCAGGCCTGGGCCCACCTCTCCTTTTTGTCAGAAGTTCTTTATTTAATCACAGAAGCCAGACTTGGAAGACAGACCCAGAGGTGCCCCAAATGCAGGTGGGAGGGTCCGGGCTGAATCCCCTTTACTTGTTCTTCCCATCCTCTCTGTTCCCCTCAAGGGGGAGCAATGGAGCACAGTGCAAAAACCCCTGCTGGGGACCAGTGGTTGTCAAAAGCGTGGTCCCCAGGCTGGCAGCATCAGCGTCACCCAGGAGCTCGCTAGAGATGCCCCTGCTGAAGTGACTCTAGAGTTGGGGACTGGGCATCTGTGATGTAACAAGCTCTCCAGGGAACTTTTTTTTAGGTGCACTGATGTTCGAGAAGCCTGTTCTGGACTAGCCGGGGTTCCTTGAGTTTCCATCTTCCCTCGAGGGAGTTATCTGAGGTCATGACTAATCTAGCCTATATGCTGAAAGCTTCTGCAAATCGTATGGTCCCTCTGGGGCAAATGATATCAGAGCTTTCTTGGCAATTGCTTTGCTGCTGTAGAGGTTAACTCTCGGGTTGTGGTGCTTCCAGCCCTTGGTTTTGTCCCTTCTCTGGGCCAATTGTTCTTTCTGGATGCCGTAGCTTCTCTTGCTGGGACAGGAACATCCCAGGACCAGCAGGAGGATGCTGGGAAAGTGGCAGGAATGAGCCATCCTTATATCAACACCCTGACCTCACTCGGAGTCCCCTGCCCTGAGGTCAAGCAGAATTCCCCAGGGCTGCGCGGTGAGCTGGCACCTTTGCACAGGTCTGCAGATGCGTCTGAGCTTGGGCCCTCTGCTCAGCCACAGGTTTGGCCCAACTGTTCTTCCTGCCTCAGGGCATAGATTGTCTTTTATTAAAACAGCTGCGCCAACAATGAACTCTCAGGAAGGAGGCAGGCCACGGGGCTCACTGATTCCGTTCAGCCGAGCTGCTGTGTGAGCTCAGGTTTGCAGGAAGCTAAGTGATGTCTCCGAGTTCTTTGACTTTTATTGGGAAGGTCACCCAAGAGACACTCGAGTCTGGGGGAAATGTATCTTGTTCCTACCCTTTTTTCCCCCCACTCTCCTGTGAGGGAGTGAAAGGGCCCAGGCCTCAGGTCATTTCTTGTTAAAGGGCTGAATGCAGCCCCTGCATCAGGCAACCTGGATGCCCTCTCACGGAAGCAGAGTCCCTGAGTGTTCAGGACGTTCCATTCTGCAGGGAGATTAGAATACTGACGCAGAGTGGTAGCTCTAAACGTCACCGCGCAAACACGGTGCAGTGACGTTCGCAGCCACAGAAACATCAGGCCAGTGGTGGCCACTGGCTGGGCCAGTTTTCTAAATGTCCCTTTGAGGATGTCCCACCGTTGCCTTGGAGAATCTGAGGGATGTTATGGGTTCTTGCTGCAGCGAATACACGTGTACAGTGCACACATTTAGGGCACACTTTTATCGGGTTCACAGGCCCTTTTGAAGACTGTTCATAGATCTTACTCATTCATTGGGCAAATATTTACTGATGTCCTACTATGAGGCTGGGACTAATCACTCTGGGTGCTGGGGATTCAGGACAGAAGAGGAGAGGCTCCTGCCCTCCAGGGTACAGCTAAGAACCTGGGGGTCTGGTGGTCCTCAACAGGGGGTGGTACTGCCCCGCCCTCCGCTGAAGGTGGTACTGCTCCCCACCATGCTGAGGTCAGTACTGTCCCCACTCCGCAAAGGCTGAGGTTGCACTGCACCCCACTCCAGCACCAGGGCTGAGAGTGTGTTCTTGGTTGTCATAGTGGAATCTGGCAGGCTGGCCAGGGCTGCTAAATGACCCACAACATGCAGGACACAGAACTGCCCACCCCAAATGCCAGTCGAGGAACACCCTGTAGAGAAACACTAGCGTTACTTGAAACTGACAACCCGACCAGAGTTCCAGTCTGCAGCACGGAGGTGCGAGGGGCCAGCAGACACGCATAGAACGACGTGGAATCGGAAAGCAGGACCTATGAGGAAAAGTCCTGGCTTGCTTTGGATTTCAGAAGTTCTTCTGAGTCTTCAAGTTTTACACCGTGCAGGTTGTGAAGAAGCTCAGAACCAGAGCAACAGCAGAAGGCTCAGGGTAAATTTGGGCCATTTGTCCAAGAATCCTAGGAGCCTGGGGCCAGTTGGGGACAAGGTGGAGGGCTGCTGCATGGCCTCCTGCTTCAGGTAGCGTTGGCCTCTGGTCCAAACACTTTGCAAGGCCCAAGTCAGAGCTGATGGAGCTTGGAGGTCAGGGGAGGCTCAGGGCAAGTCTGGGCTGCTTGCCCCCACCAAATTCCACCTCTCGCAGGTCCACCTACCACCCTGCCTAGAGACAGGGGGATGGTCCTGATGGCCTCTGGAGAACACAATGAAAAGCAAAGGTTTTGTGGGGAGAGTCTTCTCTACATTAAGTGCCAACGATGTTGGCTTGGAATTGTCTTTTTAGCCATCAAATTGACCCATGGAAGGCTGTTTTAAAACTTGCTGGTGAATGCCAGACCAAGAGAACCATTAAAGATTTGAAATAGGCACTTTGAACTCAAAAATATCCTTCCTTTGAAAATTTAATATTTAGAAAAACAAGCGAGTTTAAAAACTCCATTATTCAAAGTAGGGTGAATGGAAAAGACATTTCAAATAAAAGCGTTTTCTTTAGGGGTGGAGGGATGTGGACCTTTCCTCCTTTGGGTCCTAGGATAAACATGGTTTCTGGCCCCCTTTTCCAGGGAAAAACGAGAGGAGAAAACACATCAAATGGTTTTCCATGAACATCTTGGTGTGACGGAGGGATTCTCAAAACTAACTGAAATCCACACGCAGCTGAAATAATATTGCAAATGACTCCAGGCGGTTACAAATGATCCCCCATTACAGCCCACATAAAGTTCCTAATCTATGTGCCGTCCCTTAGAATGTTGTCTAGTTAGACACATTTATGAAATGGAGAGAGATGTGATGGCCTTCTGGAAGGATTTTTTGAGTCTAGGCCCTGGAGGAAATCATGGAGAAAAAACCTTACCAATGAAAGGTCATCTTGCTTCCCTCAACTGATATTCGTATGAACAGCATCATTTCAAGAACTTGTTTTATTATAAAAGTAATACACAAACACACGCTGATTATTAAAATTTCAAGGGCTACAGAGCATTCACCCATCTCCACACCTCCAATTATTCTACCTTTCCCAACAAGAAAGCAGAATTTTGAAAACGAAGCCAGCCCTCGCAGCCAGTTGCCCATTGAGCAAAGCAAATAAACAGACCTTGTTCCTGTATGAAAGGGGCCAAAATATACAATAAGCTGGTCCATAAATATTTATTAAGTTCCTCTGAAGTCCAAGAGATGCAGAAATAAGCAAGATACTGTCCTTGTCCTCAGGCAAACTCACGATCTTGGGAGAGACACAACAGGAACATTAAATTTAAAATATTAATAGCAAGCAGCTGGGCTTGGTGGCTTATGCCTGTAATCCCAGTACTTTGGAAGGCAGAGGCGGGTGGATTGCTTGAGCCCAGGAGTTCATGACCAGCCTGGGCAACATAGTGAGACCGTCATATCTACAAAAAATTTAAAAATTAGCCATGCATGTTCTTAATCCAGTCTATCATTGATGGACATTTGGGTTGGTTCCAAGTCTTTGCTATTGTGAATAGTGCTGCAATAAACATGTGGCACATATACACCATGGAATACTATGCAGCCATATAAAGGGATGAGTTCATGTCCTCTGTAGGGACATGGATGAAGCTGGAAACCATCATTCTGAGCAAACTCTCGCAAGGACAGAAAACCAAACACTGCATGTTCTCACTCATAGGTGGGATTTGAACAATGAGAACACTTGGACACAGGGTGGGGAACATCACACACCGGGGCCTGTCATAGGGTGGGGGGAGGGGGGAGGGATAGCATTAGGAGATATACCTAATGTAAATGATGAGTTAATGGGTGCAGCACACCAACATGGCACATGTATACATATGTAACAAACCTGCACGTTGCACACATGTACCCTAGAACTTAAAGTATAATAATAACTTTTTAAAAATTAGCCATGCATGGTGGTACATGCCTGTAGTCCCAGCTACATGGGCGGCTGAGGCAGGAGGATTACCTGAGCCCAGGAGATGGAGACTGCAGTGAGATATGATCGCATCACTGCACTCCAGCCTAGGCAACAGAGCAAGCACCTGTCTCAAAAGAAAAAAAAAAAAAAGAAAAAAGAAAAGAAACGAGAAAAAAAAAGAAATTAAAATAGCAAGCATTAAAAGAAGAGCCCAGGCTGCGTGGGGTGGCTCATGCCTGTAATCCCAGCACTTTGGGAGGCCGAGGCAAGTGGATCACATGAGTTCAGGAGTTCAAGACCAGCCTGGCCAACATGGGGAGACCCCGTCTCTACTAAAAATACAAAAATTAGCTGGGCATGGCAGCAGGCACCTGTAATCCCAGCTACTCAGGAGGCTGAGGCAGGAGAATCGCTTGAATCCAGGAGGCAGAGGTTGCAGTGAGCCGAGATTGTACCACTGCACTCCAGCCTGGGAGACAGAGGGAGATTCCGTCTCAAAAAAAAAAAAAAAGCCCGTGTGCTGTGCTGATGGTGGAGACAGTAGGACCTCAGAAAGGAGCAACTCCTCATGCTGAGGGGAGGCTTCCTCGAGGGCCCTCCTGAGGGGCTGGGTCTCCATATGGCTGGGGAGGTCAAGACCATATGCTGGGGGGTATGGCACCAGCAGGAGCAAGCCTTCACCCAGGTGCCAGGTCAACACAGAGACACTGCAAGAGATAAGGTGGAAAGCAGGGAAAGGCCAGATGACAGGGTGATGGGGATAGTGATGCCAGAACTAGAGTTCAGAAACAACATGTGGAAGGATCCGGAGAGAGAGCAATAAGCAAGCCCAGGCGATGGCTTTCATCTTTAAGGGAAAGGATCTACCAACGTCTCTGGGGATGTTCAGCCCAAATCCTCCAGCTAAATGGCCCCGGATCAGCAGGATCTATGCTACTTGGGCTCCTAGAGGTCCTGTCTATACTGCAGGCTTCTCTCCATGGCCCGAGTCTCTCCTGCCAGGTGAGCCCATGCACCCCAGGGCTGCACTGGCTTCTCCCGGGCAAATTAATCTAACTGCACTCCCTTCAACATCCTGGGCCTCTCCTGGCAGGTGTGGGGTGGCCTGTCGTGTAGGAAAAGTAGATGAAGCCATGTGGATGTGACGTGAAGAAAGTTCTCTGGCCAAACACTATGTCCATTTACCCTGCAGCTGATGTCTGAAACCCCAGCGTTCTCCAAGCCATGAAGTCGTGTCCTGCTGGGAAGCAGCATCTGCGCTCGGCCCTGGGGTTCGGTGAGAAGGAGGCAGGCCGGGTCCTTGTCCTCTGGGAGCCTGCTGCTTGCTAGACCTGGGCGTCCCAGGCCAACTTGGATCCTTGCTGAGTTGCAGGCACTTCACACAGGGTATCACGCCAAGCAGTTATCAGTCCTTGAGACCTCGGAGTTGCAAATCCTCAAGACGTGATTTTTATAGGAGTCTGGAGAAGCCGATGGGCACAGAGGTGAGGGGGAAGGAAGGCCGCCGATGGCACCAGAGACCCTCATGGGTCCAGCAGAGCTCAAGCATCCACCCCAGCCTGTCCTGGGGACCCCTCTTGCCCCATGCAGCTGGGTCCTCGGGAGGCTTCCACTCAGATGTAACCCAGATGCTTAAAGTGCCAACGTAACTCCAAATAAGCTTTGTTTTCTCCCAAGGAGGGGAATCCAGTCCACAGGGGTTGCCAGGCAGTTTAATGACTGCTGAGAAGTGGTGAAGATCAAATTCTTCTTAGGGATAAATCATCTCTTAATTTTCCATAAAAATGCACATTTTGGAGAGAGAAAGGGCGTATCATTCATAGCTTTATAATGGGCGCTGGAATTCCTGGCACAGCTCTACATCCTCCATGGTAGGCATGCTTCAGCTCATTCCAGGCCCCTTTCAAGTCCCACCCCGGGTTTTCCTTCTTTCTGACTTCCTGCTCTCATTGTGCCCTCTCCTGTAGTATGAGTAGCTCCTGTTAATAAGTTTCTTTGCCGGGCGCGGTGGCTCAAGCCTGTAATCCCAGCACTTTGGGAGGCCGAGACGGGCGGATCACGAGGTCAGGAGATCGAGACCATCCTGGCTAACACGGTGAGACCCCGTCTCTACTAAAAAATACAAAAAACTAGCCGGGCGTGGTGGCGGGTGCCTGTAGTCCCAGCTACTTGGGAGGCTAAGGCAGGAGAATGGCATGAACCCGGGAGGCGGAGCTTGCAGTGAGCTCCAGCCTGGGCAACAGAGCGAGACTCCGTCTCAAAAAAAAAAAAATAAGTTTCTCTGGTACAAAGGCAGACTGGAGTGTTACAATGAAAGTACAAATGCATTTTGATTGGAATACGAGGGCGGAGCCTGTTGGTTTTGTTTTATTTGTATTTTTAACTTTCGTGGGTACATCGTAGGTATATATATCAGTGGGGCACATGAGCTATTTTGGTTCAGTAATGCAATGTGTAATAATCACATCGTAAGAATGGGGTATCCGTCCCTTCAAGCATTTATCCTTTGTGTTACAAACAATCCAATTACACTGTTTTAGTTGTTTTTAAATGTACAATTAAATTACTATTGTAGTTCCTCTGTTGTGCTATCAAATACTAGATCTTTTTTTTTTTTTTTTTGAGACAGAGTCTTGCTCTGTCGCCCAGGCTAGAGTGCAGTGGTGCAATCTTGGCTCACTGCAGCTTCCACCTCCCAGGATCAAGCAATTCACATGCCTCAGCCACCTGAGCAGCTGGGATTACAGGCATGTGCCACCATGCCCAGCTAATATTTGTATTTGTAGTAGAGATGGGGTTTCACCATGTTGGCCAGGCTGGTCTCGAACTCCTGGCCTCAAGTGATCCATCTGCCTTGGCCTCCCAAAGTGTTGGGATTACAGGCATGAGCCACCGTGCCCGGCCAAATACTAGGGACTTTTTGTTTTTGTTTTTGTCTTTTAGACAAGTTTTGCTCTGTCACCAAGGCTGGAGTACAGTGGTACAATCTCAGCTCACTGCAACCTCCGCCTCCTGAGTTCAAGTGATTCTCCTGCCTCGGCCTCCCAAGTAGCTGGGACTACAAGCACATGCCACCACGCCTGGCTAATTTTTGTATTTTTAGTAGAGACAGGGTTTCACCATGTTGGCTGGGCTGGTCTCAAACTTCTGACCTCAGGTGATCCACCTGCCTTGGCCTCCCAAAGTGCTGGAATTACAGGTATGAGCCAATGTGCCCAGCCAAATACTACGTCTTATTCAAGGGGGCCTGTTTTGATGAGAAGGATTTGAAAATATTTAGCAGGGGAGGAGGAATTTGAGTTGGACTTCAGCAGGCTAATATCGCTGTTGGGGGGGCTGCAGGCAGTGGTTAGGGATTCAAATGGAGGAATAATGGGAGTAAACAGAAGTCGGAGTTGGGGGTGTGGAGCCCTGGTGGGCAGGTGCAGAGGAGGGAAGCAGGCTCTGCGAGCTGGCGAGTCCTGGGCGTTAATGTGGAATGCCACTCGGAGCTCACAATGCCGGGTGCTGCACATGTGTGAACTCATGGAATCCTCACCAGGAATCCTATGTGGTAGCTATACTGTTGTTATTCCCCACTGAACAGACAAGGAAACTGAGGCACAGGGAGGGTAAGTCAGTTGATAAATGGCAGAGGGAGTCTGACCCTAGAGCTCAGGCTCTTCTCTGGAGACCTCTTCCTCCTCGCTGGTGCGCTGGTGCATTAGTTTGCTCAGGCGGCCTTAACAAAGAACCAGAGACCCAGCAGCTCAAACAACACGTATTTTCTCATGGTTCTAAAGATACAAAGTCCAAGATCAAGGTGACAACAGGGCTGGTTCCTCCTGAGGCCTCTCTCCTTGTCAGGGTCTTTCCTCTGTGCACGCAAATCTCCAGCATCTGTGTGTCCACACTTCCCCGTTATTAAGAGCACCCATCAGACAGAATTAGGGCTCACCCTAACAGCCTCGTGTTCACTTCATCACCTCTTCAAAGAATTTATCTCCAAATGAAGTCATATTCTGATGTCCTGGGAGTTAGGGCTTCAACGTGTGAATCGGAGGGACACAGTTCAGCCCTAACAGGTGGGGAAGTCCAGTCGAGAACGCGCTGGCAGCAGAGCTGGGAAGGTCTTCGCTGGGTTTCAGGGGATCAGCGTGGCAGCTGTGTGTGGGTGGCATGGATGGGGTTGTGGCCCTGGAGTTTGGCCGCATACTGGGGTCACCCAAGGAGTTTTTAACAATCCCAGTGCCCCTGCTGTACCCCAGACCAACTAAACCGGACTGGCTGGAGTGGGGCCCAGGCATCTGTTATCTGTGAAGCTCCCATTGTGCAGCCAAGAGATCAGAGGAAAGATGGCCTGGAAACCAAGACACCTGGCGTGGAAAGGGAGTGGGATTTGGAAACCAATCTGTCCAGGCCCAGGGAGCATGAGAGCTGCCACAACTGCTGAACTGAATCCAGCCCATGGCAGGCCACTCAAGCCATTGTCTGAGAGGCTCAATGGCTGTAATCACAGAACGCCATCTCTCTGAGCCCAGAGACCATACGACACTCTGCTCCTGGGGCCCCCTGAAGCTGCGCCTCAGGCCACGCTGCCACCACTGACCCCCAGGCCTGGGGCTACGGCTTCAAAGGCTACTCTCTCTGCTCAATGCCCTCATTTTATGAATGGAACAGCAGATTCCAGCGATGTACGGTGACCTTCCCTATCCAGAATAAAATCTATGCTGGTGATACGTCAGGAAATGGAATCATGAGGAAACCACCAGCTTTTCAAAGGGCAGGCCTGAGGGTGGTCCTTACGCTTTTCTCTCTCAGTAGACTCCTGCAAGGTCAGGCTAAGAGGATGGGCTTGTCCTTGGAGCCCAGGGCTGGTGGGGACTGGTGGGAGATGGCAGTGGACAGTCTAGGCCAAGGCAGCCAGACCTTCTCTGAAAATGACCACTGGCTGACCAGTCCCTGGACAGCCCCAGCCCACGGGAAGTTCTGGAGGCCAGACCAGTTCTGAGCTGTTCAGAGGGGCAGATGGACTTCTCATCTCAATGGAACTTTCTTCAGAAGGGTCTAAGCACACATGGCCTGCTCCCTGGGGTCGGTCTCTCCTAACTTAGCAAACTGATCCCCTAGGAACTCAAGAGGCAACCGTGACATTTCCTGCTCATTCATGGCGGCTGCGTAGATCCGCAGGGGCCCCTGCCTTTGTGGGGCTTCCATTTTGGTGGGGGAGACAGAAAACCAAATACATACATAAATAGACAGTACTGAAGGTGCTTATAAGAACGATGAAGAACAATGCCTATGCTTCATAAGCTCACTTCCTGTTTTGAGGTCTTTTCATGAGAATTTATTCTTTAAATGATGGTGCCTCGTTTACCATTCCCTTTCCTCCTGGGGAGGGAAACCCAAGCACAGATTTTGTGTTGGGTTCCAGGCTACATGCAGCGGGGAGAATGAACACTGTGATGTGTTCTGCCCCTCACAGCCTAGCTGGGGACGAAGGACCAAGCCTATGGAACAACAGACGGGTAGAAGGACAACCCAGGACTGTCTGCCACAGCACTTCCTGAGCAACTGTCAAGAGTGAGGTGCCAGGGGGTTATGCACGTGTGGGAGGTAGGCCCTATCCTCTGGTTTATAATCAGTGGGGAGGCAGGGTGCCCTGAAATAAGACAACTATACAAGGCAAGGTACCATCACTGTTCATAAGTGTTGTTACCATGGAGGTCTTAATGGGATGTAACAATCCACAAGATTTGGGCCCTGCCTCCATGAAGCTCACAGTCTAACTGGGGAGGTGAGAGTGTCTATGTATTTCTGTATTGGCCTTTCTATCTAGTCATCTTTCTGTGTCATAAGGAATTCAGGAAAGAGCTGAGTTGTTACAAGTTAATGGAGGAGGAGAGGTGGCAGCGAAATTAGGAGGGGTGAAGGCAGGTGGGCAGGAAAGGCAGGGGAGGTGGGGCAAAGGCATTTGCAGCTGGGGTGTACTAGTGGCTTAAATGAGACTCAAGAATCCTGGGGTGGTGGTGGAGGCTGACGTGATGGAGGGAAGGTTCTGGGTTGGGTGAGACTGCACAGAAGAGTGAGGCTAGATGATGAAGGAAGTCCCTGGACCCAAGCACCACCTCCCCGTTGGACAGGTGGGAACCCAAGATCCCTGGGAGGTAGACAAGGGGGGTTGAGTCATGCAGTCTCTAAAGCTGGGGGAGGCTCCTTGCCCACACTGCCTGCCTGCACCCCCATCACTTCCTCCTGACATGGGCTCAGGATGCCACAGTGGGCACCAGATGTGGGTTCCAACTCTCTCTGAGGAGGGACTCCCATAATGAAAATGGACCTTTCCATAAAGTGGTTTAGGGGGCCAAAGGGGATTTTTTCAACAGGGCCATGGGGGCAACAAAAGCCTGGACTTTCATGATAGGTCATGACGGTGACTCAAAGGTGGCAGAAAAAAGAATGCTGAGCGGGCTCCTGTAGAGCAGCTCCATAACCAGCCAGCCCAGTTTCCCCTCTGCAAGCACAGAAGAATGCAGGGGTGAGGGAAGGCTTCCTCAAGGAGGTAACAACTGAGCCATGCTAAAATTCAGCACAAACAGGAATCAGTGAGAGGGAAGGCCAGAGGGCTGGAGAAGGGGGCAGATCAGGCAGGGCTTGCGGACCAAGTAGATTCGGGTCTTTTATCTCGGAGGACCGGGAATCCCCTGGATGATTTTAAGCATAAGAAGCGATGTTTTTAGAATAGCTCTCTGCCTGCAGCCTGGGGGAAGCCGGAAGGAGAGAGTGGGTGCAGAGAGACCAGGTCAAAGACTCAGCCATCCTTCTGCGAGGAGCAGGAGCAGGAGCAGCTCCTTCAGCCCTGGCCTTTGCACTTGCTGTCCCTTGGGCCCCTTGATCTTTGGACATGCCTCCTTTGCAGCCAGGTCTCCATCCCCTCTTCAGAGGGCCTTCCCAGGCCATCCTCTCGGCTGGATCCCTGGCCCCCCGTCACGCTCTGTGCCACCTCATCCTTCACTAGCTGGAAACACCACTCATTTCTCTGCTGCTTGTCACCTGCTCGTGAAAGTTCTAGGCATCTCCTCTGCTTGTGTTCCACGGAGCACGGCCCTATGACCAGGAAGTTTCCATATACCTCGGCCACGACTCTCAGTGGGCAGCGGGGGAGGTAAACAGGGTAGACTGGGCCCCTCCTGGGCTCATGGCCCATACAGCAGGAGGCAGGGAGAGGAGAAGACAGGATGCAGAATGGAAGGGGAGGCAGACAGGACTGGCAGATGTGCTTCTGAACCTAGAGGATGGGATGGAGTGAGGCATCCCACTGGATACCAAGTCCGTGGAGGGCTGTTACTGAGGATTCAGTTGTGTGGGGCCTTGCCACGGGGCCTCAGGACTCCAAGGTAACGCTCCAGAGACGAAAGAGGCATCCCTGGCCTGGTCCCCTCTGCTGGAGCAGACTACAGGCTCGCTCTGCTGGGGGCTAACAAACAGCGGAACCGCATGTCTGGATCTTGAGAGGCATCTTGGGGGTGCACGCAGTGGGCAGGGAGGGAATTAAGCGTGCCTGAGGCAGCTGCTCTGGAGACGGAGCTTTGGGGCAGCATCCCCCAGCAGCCCACGCCCCTTATCTAAGCTGGATCCAGCAGCCGGCATCTCTAGGGGGCTGAACGTTCCATTCTTTGCTGGCAAGAGAACACAAGGCCACAGAATGCCGTGATGAGAAATAAAGGACCCAGTGACTCAACGCATTTGTGACAGGTTTATTGTGGAGAGCTGCATGGGCCTGCCAACACAGTCCAGACGTGACATTTAAAAGCCCTGCACATTCCATTTTCCCTGGTGGCCTCCCCACCGTTGACCGTGTGAAACACAGGCAGCTTGTCCACATCAACCACGAGTCTGCTGAGTAGGCTCTGGTCTTTGGTCCAGAGGTCTCTGCACATTGCAGGAGTGTAGCAAAGGTGTTTAAAAAGCTACTTGCTTCCACCGGTGGGCCTCCTGCTATCAGGAAAGGGGGCCAGGGTTCGTGCACAAATTGGTGTGGCAAATCTTACAATGAGATAGCTCAAAGTTTTTAGGGAAGCTGTCCAATCTTTTCTCTTTGAAATTCCTAATCTATAAAAGCATGTTTTCTAAAAAGTCTTAAAAATGCACATAACCTACCTGCTGTTTTGGTTTAATGAAAGAAGCCACTTGATTGGATTCCGTGATGCTCACTGACCAGGCACAAATGCCTTTTCTCTCCAATAAAAACAACAGCAACAAAGCTACTATTCTCTGCTTATTTTCTGCTAGACGTCATCATTCTCTCTCCATATGTAAAACAGGTTACATAACTTGCCCAAGATCACACCACTAGTAAGTAGCAGAGCCGGCATTTGAACCCGTGCTCTGAGTCACCATCCTGGATTGCTTCTTAAGCCTCTATAAGGTCCCCAGATGCAGTTATGTGGATTCCCCCCTCTGAATCACTATCTTCTTACAGGCAGGTGGCCTACAGGAAAATAGAATGTTCCAATATCATAAGAGAAATGGA
Source organism: Colobus angolensis palliatus (assembly GCF_000951035.1). Classification (NCBI taxonomy): domain Eukaryota; kingdom Metazoa; phylum Chordata; class Mammalia; order Primates; family Cercopithecidae; genus Colobus; species Colobus angolensis. The sequence continues at coordinate 2,692,065 of NW_012116267.1, forward strand.
GTAAAATATTAGGCTGAACTTGTAGAGAAGCCGTGTTGTTATACACAGCACCATGTTTTTCTGGAGGCCAGGAATGAAAATTGAGAAGCTACAGCAGCACATGTTCTTATGTTTGGCTCAGACTGAGGGCGTCTTAAGCAAGCCTGAGCCTTTGGCAAACTCGCCCAGTGGAGGCGAGAAGGATGAAGGGCTGAGGCAGGTCAGCACGGAGCTTGTGCATTGAAAATGTGTTGGAATCCTTACCAATGGCTCCGAACTCCCATGGCAACCCCAGCATCGGGGGAATCACATGAGGGAAGAGGGGCCCCTTCCTGATCTTTCCAAAGATGCAGCCACCAGTTCTGTGGAGGCAGGAGCCTGGGACTATGGACACACCTGTCCATGTATGTACGCGTCAAATGGTACACCTAGAACAAGGACTCGCCAGAGAGTTTGAAAAGCTGACTTGAGAACATCACTATGTTTCCCGAGACCCTCAGTGCCCTCAGCCGTAGGAGCAGGCTTTGTGCTCAGTGTTCTCTAAGATCTCGACTTCACTGAATAATCTACAGAGAACATCCTGTACTCCACCCCAGTCCAGACCTTTCCCCACTTTCTGGGTGGGGCCTGGGAAGCAGCGCAGTGGACCAGCGTGCATGAGTGTGTGGGGACAGGTATCAGAAGGGGGCAGGACAGCATGGGAAATGGGAGGGGAAAGCAGGGGTGACAGGGGTTTCATCCTCTCCCTGAGGGAAACAGCGTCCTTGATGAAAACTGGCAGACCAAAAGTGTTCTCCCCTCTCCTGGGTCAGAGTTCAGAGAAACCGCACCAAGAGGAGGAAGTATTCAGCTTTTAAAGACATGATAGGCTGAGTCAAAATAAGGAACATCTCTTTTGAGGCTTGCAATATCACTCAGAAGTGATGTGCCAAGCAGATGTGGAAATAGCAGCTGTCAGCCTTTGCCAGAATCTTCTATACAGCGGTATTTATCTGCCTTCTGGCTGTACCCTGAACTCACCGTTTGACCTACTGTTACCAAGCTACAGATGTAGGCATTTAAGTCCCCTGAAAGTTGCTGCTCACTGCCTGTCACACACACACACACACACTGTTGATATCATAAAACAATAGCATGACAGCTGGTAGCTTCTAAGAGGTAGTATGCCCAATACTGAGTTGCACGGGCACTACATATATAGCTTATAGCTGATGCTCATTTTTTATAAACAAAACGTTTTTGTGAATCAGGTCATACAGCTGAAAAATGCCTGGGGAGCTTTCAATGTACAGAATAGATTCTTCCTGAGAGTCTATGGAGCCCTCTGAAATGGAATAGCTTACTAGACATCAGGAGACACTCTGGAAGCCTGGTTTTTCCTATGGGGGGTTTTCTTGAAGGAGTGCCCAAGAGCAGCCGGGCGCGGTGGCTCACGCCTGTAATCCCAGCACTTTAGGAGGCCGAGGCGGGCGGATCACGAGGTCAGGAGATGGCGACCACCTGGCTAACACAGTGAAACCCCGTCTCTACTAATAATACAAAAAAATTAGCCGGGCGCGGTGGCAGGTCCTGTAGTCCCAGCTACTCGCGAGGCTGAGGCAGGAGAATGGCGTGAACCCAGGAGGGGGAGCTTGCAGTGAGCCGAGATCACACCACTGCACTCCAGCCTAGGCGACAGCGAGACTCCATCTCCAAAAAAAAAAAAAAAAAAAAAGTGCCCAAGGGAACTCTGGCTGAAGCAAAACATTCACATAAGGCTACTGTGATCTTGGACTTCATTACGTCTCCCTATCCTACCAGACCCAAAATACCAGACATTTCAAAGAAGGAGCTATTTTTCCTTGCATTTTTGGGACCATTGGCATCCAATGTTGTTTCCATAAAAATTCTCTTGGGGGCCGGGCGTGGTGGCTCAAGCCTGTAATCCCAGCACTTTGGGAGGCCGAGACGGGCGAATCATGAGGTCAGGAGATCGAGACCATCCTGGCTAA
>NW_012116267.1:2694224-2751891 GCF_000951035.1 Colobus angolensis palliatus
AAAAAAAAAAAAAAAAATTCTCTTGGGTATTTTTGGAACAAAAGAGAATGAATAGGATTAATGAAGCAGCACTGCGATTTGCTGTGCCCGTTCCCCAACTGTTACCTGGGTGGGGTGCTGCCCCTGCCCTGTGCTGGAGTGGAGACTTGGCCCAGACAACCGTCCCTGGTCCTCAGCCTCCTTCTTAGACCAAATGAGCAAGAGACTCCAGGAGCAGCCCCTTCCAAGGCCCCTGTTGCTTTTGGGAAGCTCACATCTAAAGGAAAAGGAAACTGGAGAGACAGCATGGTCTCCTCTCTGAGGGTGATGTGGTCTGTGTCAAAGCTGAGACTCTGCTGTTTTCTGTAGTTACTGGTTGATTTCATTCACTCATTCAAAAATAGGCATTTTTTTTTTTAACCTAACCTACCATGTGCCAGGTGATGATATATTGTACTAGGATGAATTATAGATTGCTGTTTTTACAGGTAAGAATTGACAATTTCATATGGTTAAACCTAATAGAGTGTTTTCCTAAGTTAGTGTTACTTTTTTTCTTCTGGTGGCATCAACGAAGGCATAGATAAGCCAATCACTACTATTTGCTATGGTGGCCTGGGTCTGCCCAGGTTCCTTTCCAGAAACAGGGCAGATACCAGTTTCTACCACACATGTAATGGTGAGATATTTTGTGACTTAATATAGGGCTAAGTCACTGCTTTAAATTGGCTTCTCCCAGACACCCTTTTATGCAGAGGCAGTTTGAGGCCTGGGCCACTTGGGGAGCTCAACCACCATGGCTCCCCGACTCTGCAGGCCCTGCTCTGCAGTGTGGAGAGGCGGCCGGCCGGAGGAGAGTGATTCGTAAGTGCGCAATGAAGACAATCTCTTTTGGACTCATCTTGTCTAATGCTACTGGAGCAAAACTGTACCCAAAGTTCACTTGCAAATATATTTACACAGACCAATATGAAATTAAATGATTTAATAATCAGTTAAAAAACAAAAAACGAAAACAGGCCGGGCGTGGTGGCTCACGCCTGTAATCCCAGCACTTTGGGAGGCCGAGGTGGGTGGATCACCTGAAGTTAGGAGTTCAAGACCAGCCTGGCCAACATGGTGAAATCCCATCTCTACTAAAAATACAAAAATTAGACCAGGCGCGGTGGCTCACGCATGTAATCCCAGTGCTTTGGGAGGCTGAGGTGGGTGGATCACTTGAGGTCAGGAGTTGGAGAACAGCCTGGCCAACATGGTGAAACTCTGTCTCTACCAAAAATACAAAATGCAGCTGGACGTGGTAGTGCACGCCCATAATCCCAGCTACTCAGGAGGCTGAGGCAGGCGAACCCAGGAGGCGAAGGTTGCAGTGAGCCGAGATCGTGTCACTGCACTCCAGTCTGGGTGACAGAGTGAGACTGTCTCAAAAAAAAAAAAAAGCTAAAGAACATACAAACCAAAACCTGACACCTTTAAACTCTGAGGCCATAGGAGATACCTAGTATCCCTTCACTAATTTATTAGAAGATGCTTTCTTTCCCTTGTACTCAATTTTCTGTTAACCAGATTCTCTGTGAATGATTCAAGTAGTTTAATACAGTACAAAAGTGCAGAGTATGGGAGATAATAAACAAGAGTAAGATTCTGAAATTTAAAAGAAAGGTTCTGAGATACTTTTGATGCTGCAGATACATGACATGGGCTTAAGTGATTAAATTTATTCAACAGGAGTTACTGGGGCAGCCTTTCTGGTGGCAAATAACCAGGTGAACATTAACCATAGTGGCCAGTGGGGTGAGACTTGCCCTTCTCAACCTCAGCTCTGGTGACATCTGGGGCCAGATCATTCTTTGTTGCGGAGGACTGTCCTGTGCACTGCAGGATGATGAGCAGCATCCTTGACTCTACCCATGAGATACGAGCAGCACTTCCACTGGCTGAGAATCACGGGGTCCAATGGATACAACCAAACGCAAACTCAGTGATTTGTAGGGGCAAAGCACAGCTTCCTGGGGGAACAACCCGTGTCAGCTTCACAAAGCTGGAGGCAAGCCTGGGGGAATGGCCTATGGTGAGGGCGCAGGGCCTCTGGAGTGAGTGAGGTAGAGTGTTATGGAGTAGTACCCACCTTGACAACTGCATCCCTTCCAGCCAAACTCAAGACTGCAGAAGCAACACTGGCTTACACAGCTGAAGGGGTCCTGGGGAAGAGATGGACTTGCAGACTCAACCATTGCTCCACAAGGGGGTGGCCTGGGGGACAGTGAGAAGGATCTCTCCACCCACCTCTGGGCCTTTGTATGTCCTGACAGCTCCATCTACGATAGCCACACCTCTTCCCCCCGCTCCATCTGGCTCCTCCTTACTCTTCAGGTCTCAGCTCAAATGGCTTTCCCCGCCCCACCCCCTGAAGGTTCTCTGATCCTTTCCCTGCGGCCACCCTCCCCTGGCCCTGCCAGTCTGCTCAGTGGTGCCTCGCATCCAAACTTCTAGTGCAGAACTTGTCACCTTGTCACACACATACTGTGTATATTTATACGGATTGCAGGAGTTTGGTTTTCTGTTTGTTCCTCCCATTACAATATGAACTCCATGAAGACAGAGACCCTGTTTCCATGGAGTACCACACTCCTCCCAGAAGCCAATGGGGCACCCGACACATGGTAGACATCCCCACCCCCCACCAATTATCTGCTAAATTGATGAGGGAAACCACTTTTTCACTGAATGGCAGGAGAGGTCCAATAAGTGAAGCTCATGAGGATGGAATCAACCATGTGGTCATTGCAGCAAACAGTGGCATCAGTGTGGACGCTGGTTTATTTCTGCAAAGTGTGCCAGGTAGAAGCTGATCCCAGACAACAACGTGGGACATGTGCAAGTTTCTGTCTTTACCCACATATTTTTGGGGGTGTTCACCAGTACCTTATTATGATACATCTTTTGGACAAATGGTTTGTACCCTGAGCCCAATTACACACCCTCAATGTGTCGACAACTTATATCAAAAGCCTGGTGAGACAGTGAACTGCTAACCTGAGTGGTAGAGTACTATGCTTCAAAACTGGTATTATAAAGAATGATCGTTTGCATACTGATCAGGGAGGGTGGAGAGTAAGGGGACAGGGAGGGCTGTTCAACAAAGACTCAGCGAGCCTCTGATTATGTCTGTATTTCAAAGAGCACAGGTCATGGTTGACACGCGGGCAGCAAGCACACTGCTGACATCTAGTCTGCTTGGTTCCTCACCACCACTGCCAGGTTCCAACATCAAGAACACAGAGACATTTCCGTCTAACTTTTATATGAAGAATTTAATTATCTATACACGTAACTAATTCAAAAGGTTGTATTACAGTTGTTAAAGCCGCAGGTTTATATATTTATATATTTTACATTCATATCCATGAAAATACTGAAGCGCAACTGAACGAGGAGGAGAGGTCCTCGCTCTCTGCACCATGTGAAAGGAGAAGGACCTCTACACGACCACCAGCACAGCCTCCCGACCGCCGGGAGAACGCGAGGGGAGTGCGCGTTACAGAGTCTTTAGGAGGACAGCTAGATTGTGCTTGAGGCTCCCCCTGCCCCATTTTCTGTGCCGTGAGCAGCAGGCATTTTTATTGAGAGCTTCCAACTAGTGTTTAAAAGACAAACAGGGCTTCGGCTACAGCATATCTAACACACAAACCGACCATGAGCTCCATTTCATATTAATCTGTAGAAATTCCACAGTCTAGTTAAAAAATGTAAACATTGGAAATTAATTGCAGGGAGATTTCTATACATTCTTTCTTGTCAAGAAAATTACTTGTTCAAAATAGGTCATTCCATGAAAAGTAATTGGAATAAAACTTCATGTAACAGAGACTAAAAAGAGATTGTGGAGATCGTTGATCCTAACAACCTCAACGGTGTTGTCTACTGATTTTATGCGATGCAAACACGCAAAATTAAAAACCCCAAACAAAACACCAACTCAACCAGATAAATCTGAGACCAAACAAAAACAGAGTGCTTTCTCATGTGGCTACAGGGTCACTGTGCAAAATCAAATCAAATGCAATATGATTAGAGCATCATACAAGGTAATAGCTTTGCCATGGAAAGAACTGATTTCTTATGTACAGGATGTATTACATGCTCAACAAGGTACAGCTGATACACACAAACAAGCACAAACACCTTCGCTTTAATTGGGCTCATTCTACACGTCTTTAAAACAGAGATACTGAACTCCTCTGCACTTCTATAGCAAGGGGGGAAAGCCCCAAACTACACAATTTAGTTGGTAACACTGGACAAAATGAAAAAATACATCAAGTCTCAGATTTATGGACATTTGGAACAATTTTTAATAGCACATGCAGCATTCCTTGATAGTGGGTCTTTTTGCAAAACCAAAATAGCAAAGAAGTCATTTATTTACTTTGTTTATTAAAAGGCTAAAATATATATTTAAAAATAATTTTAAAACTATTGAAAGCACCTGTGCAAAGGTGGGGGAAAGTCAATTTGAGTAACTAGGAAAGCCACAAAAGGACCCACTACCCTGTGTGTTTTTGTAATTTTTGCTCCTGTCTCTGCAAGTAGTAACTCAAACATTGCGATCACATGCAACTAAGGTAAAATGAGGTAAACTGCTCTGCAGTGAGTTCTTCTACTCAGAAGGCAGTAGGTGATCATGCTGGAAGTCACATGATCAAGGCTGCATCTCCCATCATCCCTCTGGGCAGTGATATGGGATAGTGGGTCTCTTTGAGGACTTTCAAGCCTGAGGGGGGGATGGACAACATATGATTCCTAGAAAAAGGAGGAAAACAACACATAAGCAAAACAAAACAATGAGCAAAATTCAAGCTAGGAAAATGAGTCAGGCATGTAAACAACAGGGTAACAAAATGATAAAAAAAAAAAAAAAAAAAAAAAAGGAAAAAGGAGGGAGGGGAGGGAGGGGACATGCTACAGAAGGAATGAAAATTAAAGAAAAATAAAACCCCACAAGTTAAACTCTTGCATTACAGAAGGTCTTCAAAGAGACGATTGCGAATGCAGCAATGGTCTAGCTTTAAGTTCTGCAAACAAAGCTCAGCAGAATCAGAGCAATGCTGCATGTTTTACCGGAAGATACCAGAGAGGCAAGGCGACAGAGCCACCAGGGCACTTACATTGCTGGCTTGGGTCCATGTCTGTGGTCAGCTTCACATAATTGGATGGGAAGAGCCCCACTTGTCCATTGACTTCCCCCTTCCACCAGTCGGGGTCCTCCTTGTTGAGGACGTTGATGATCTGGCCCTTGTTGAAGGCCAGCTCGTCGTCGTTCTGCGCAGTGTAGTCGTACATCCCAATCACCTGGCACACTGCAGAAGACAGGGCTGGGTGAGCGGCTGCACACCCACCGAAGAACGCGCAACGGGCACCGCGCAGCCGTTCAACATTCCCAGCTACTCTTTCTGTACTTTCAGAAGAGGGTGACAGTAGGTGGAACTGTTCTATTGGGCTTTTTGCAGTGTGGGCAATAGGGGAAGATGAAGAATTAAAAACCAAGACAACAGCAAAATTTTCACACTAAGTCTTTAGAGTTTTTTTTTTTTTTTTTTTTTGAGATGGAATCTCACTCAATCGTCCAGGCTGGAGTGCCGTGGAGTGATCCCGGTTCACTGCAAACTCTGCCTCCCAGGTTCACGCCATTCTCCTGCCTCAGCCTCCCAAGTAGCTGGGACTACAGGTGCCTGCCACCTCGCCCGGCTAATTTTTTTGTATTTTTAGTTAGAGACGGGGTTTCACCGTGTTAGCCAGGATGGTCTCAATCTCCTTACCTTGTGATCCGCCTGCCTTGGCCTCCCAAAGTGCTGGGATTACAGGCGTGAACCACTGCGCCCGGCCAGTCTTTAGTTTTTATAATATCATCCTCTTTTTCATGTTTACTCGTCAGCAGAAAATGTACAGTGCTAATCGAGGGCTTTCGTTTCAAGTGCAGTGGAACTCCTTTCTACTACTGACTCCAGAAAGACCGGCCCAACCCCATCCCATCTTCTGCTGCACAGGACAGCTGTGTATCATGGGGACTTTACTATCATTTTTCCTTTTTGGTTTAAAGTAGAAGGTAATCATCATTTGACCTCCAAGAATCCCAAATCTTAGGGAGAACTAAAACTAGTGATTGATTTATTTATTATTTATTTGAGACAGAGCCTCGCTCTGTTGCCCAGGCTGGAGTGCAGTGGCACGATCTCAGCTCACTGCAACCTTCACCTCCAGGGTTCAACCGGTATCTGGTCCTTTCGACAGAGGCCTCAGCCTCTTGAGTAGCTGGGATTACAGGCATGCACCACTATGCCTGGCTAATTTTTGTACTTTTAGCAGAGACGGGGTTTCACCATGTTGGCCAGGCTGGTCTCGAACTCCTGGCTTCAAGAGGGCCACCCGCCTCGGCCTCCTAAAGTGCTGGGATTACAAGGCATGTGCCACCACGTCATGCCTAAAACCAGTGTTTCAAACGATTTTTCTGCTGCTGTATCTTTGCGTCTCAAAATGTTGTCTTGAAATAAATCTCCACCCTCAAGAACACTTTTTCTTTTCTCGTTTTCTCTCAAGCCTACAGGAGGTAAAACTGTTCTCATTCTTCGGCACTTCTACTTCAGATGAGTCTGCACCAACAGGTCACAGTCCCTGTGAATCTTTCTAACCAGCATATATAAATAGGTTTCGGCTTTTCAGATTCTCCAGCTAATTCAATCACTTCAGCAACTGATTTCAGTGGGCCTGAGGAAGGGGCCTGCTGAAGTGGAGGGAAGTGGAGGGATACTGACACATCTCCCCAAGGAACAGCAAACCCTGCGGGAACCACATTCCTCAGCCTACACGAGGCCACAGCTCAAGCAAAGAGGCCCAGTGGGAACTGGGGCTCATCACAAAATTTGCCCATCCTTTAATTTCTTGAGAAGGCTACCAGGTTTTAATCTTATCTCACTGGGTACATACAGCACAGATATTTAACCACAAAGCATTGGAACAAAAATTCTACACTTTCCACAAAAGCCAACCAAGAATGGCAGCTTAAAGACCTAAAACAGAAACCTGCTCCCCTGACCTCACCTCTCTCAGATCTTGCTGAAGCATCGAATTTGGTCCCTTCAATCAGAAAACAGCCAACTGGGCCAACTGCTGTGCTCTGTTCTTTTCCAGTCCTCCAGGAAAGTGTGTACAACATCCTGCCCACCCAGCGGAGCCCCCTCTGCCCACAGTGAATGTCACAGGGGAGCTATTTTGGTCTTCAGTGAACACCACATTACAGCCCCCAACCCCCGTGGCCCCCAGCTCCATCTCCTGACCTACTGAGACCCCAGCCATTTATTTTTGGGTGTCCCTTTCTGTCACCTCACCCCCTAGCCTAAACCCCAATGTAAATGGCTGGAAGGAAATTAAGAGGAAAATGTGGCCTTAATGCCACAGCATTCATGACTCCTGCAGGAAGAGCGTTCCAACAAGGGTTCTGTTGTATGCAGCACAGAAAAGCCACTTAGATATCTGGTCCTTTCGAAAGACATATTCCGTATCACATTAGTTGGGTGTCAGTCCCAGCAAGTACAAGAAGTGCTTTAAAGCACATGTGAAAAACAACATAAATATATTTAATGAGGAAATCAAGTGGAAAATCTCAAGTGACATGCAGACCATTTTCCAGTTAGTAACGGGAAACTCCTTACCTGCCGCTAATGCTGTTGACTTAGGTGGCTCTGTTGGAGTGATTTTGCTTGTTCCAGGGCTTAGAAGTTTTACATAATTAGCTGGGAACCAGCCTATCTGGCGCTTTTTCCCACGTGCCTGGTAAGAAAATAATTACATCAAACATTTTAAAAGGCTCATCTTTTATAATACAGCTCACTTTATAACAGAGCAGTTATGTAAAGCTTACATATAACTGAAAAACAAATGACATTAAGGGTAAAATCTATGGATTACTGTGTCACAAAAGTAAAACACCATAGCTAAAATTCAAATTGTGGCAATCACTGGTCAGCAAAGCCCGGAATGTTTTTGCTTGGGCTAGACCGTGTGGATCACAAAATCAGGGTATACCATGGACTGCCTGGGATAGAAAATTCTGCTCATGTAATGCTAGCACTCAGCTGTTAATTTCAGGTAATGCAGACATTATGGTTAATGCCAACACTGTATATGGGTTTTAGGAACAATAATAATAATAATGATGATGGCCATCAATACCGAGTACTTCTTCTTTTTTTTTTAAAATTAATTACTTAATTTTTTTTTGAGATGGAGTCTCGCTCTGTTGCCCAGGCTGGGGTGCAGTGGCACGACTAGGCTCACTGCAAGCTCCGCCTCCCAGGTTCACGCCATTCTCCTGCCTTAGCCTCCCAAGTAGCTGGGACTACCAGCACCCACCACCACGTCCGGTTAATTTTGTTTTTGTATTTTTAGTAGAGATGGGGTTTCACCGTGTTAGCCAGGATGGTCTCAATCTCCTGACCTCGTAATCTGCACCCCTCGGCCTCCCAAAGGGCTGGGATTACAGGCGTGAGCCACTGCACCTGGCCCTCACTGAGTACTTTTTATGAACCAGGCCCAGTGCATTTATGCACACAATTCCAGAAGGATAGTACTATCATTATTCCCAATTTCCAGGTGAAAAGTTGAGTGACAGCCCCAAGGCCACAGGCAGTTAGTGGCAAGCCAAGATGCACTCATGTGTCTGCATGCTGCTTTATGGGTAATATACATCAAGGCGACACACATGCAGTACACACAGAACACAAGGAGGCTCGATGTTATTTTCACAAACCCGTAGGCCCATGTGATGGCTAAAGCCACATTTTTCACTGCCACTTCTTTCTCACTTAATTCAATCTGATTCAACACAAGAGTCATCTATGCAGTGTTTCTGCACCATGCTGTTAGAAAGGGACAGTAGATGACTGTCCCTATAAACCCGGGGAGTTTGCAACCAAGTTGGTGAGGCAGGTTTTGCAGTTAGGACACAATCCCATGAAAAGACTCGAGTTAGGGATCATGAGTCGGGCTTTGACTACCCTTCTGTACACCACCAAAAGAACCCAAAACTACTCGTGCATACACATGCATGCGTACACACACACACACAGTCTAGAAACAAGGCTCTGACCAAAACAGCAGCCTCTGGGGACAAGGGTGGGAGGGAGACATTTATATTCCCTCATAACTTTTGAATTTTAAACCATGTGACTATAATTACCTATTCCCCAAATAAAGAAATAAAACTAAAAGAAAACTTCCACCACATTACCTGTGCCCTCCCACCTGCCAATTTATCAAGAGGGATACCTCTGGGTCACTTTGAGAACACAGAGCAGGCTTCACTTTTCCTTGAGGTCTGACAGATTTCATCCCCTTGGCTCAAGGACTAAAGCTTTTACATTCACAGTGAACCTGCCGATGACTGAAGCCATTTGGTTACAAGTTTCCACGTCTATCCACCGAGGGTGCCACCATTCTGCCCGCAATGACACCACTCTTTCCCACACCTCTGCAGCAGAGCACAGACCTCGCTGGTGTTTCCTCATTTGTGGATCCACACGGAGAGTCACTCTGGTGACAGCGCCAGGAGCTCTCCTGGGCCATGGCAACTCAGCCACTTTATTGTGGATCCTAAGAACCACTCAAACTCTCACTTTAGCACAGTGCTAGAGGTGTGGGGACTGAAAAATACGGCTGCTGCCTCCAAGGGGCTAGTCAGCTACAAGTGGAAATAAGAAATGTGCACAGAAAGCAAAGTAATATAAAATACTAAAGAGTGGTGCTGGCACGGGGCCACCGCTGGAGCTCAGGGGAGGAACACGGCACTTCTGGTTGGGATGGTCACAGAGAGCTTCCAGAAGTGGGATCTGCCAGCTCTTGCGGAAGTGGAGAGGTGGGAGTCGGCGGCCCCTGGCGAGAAATGTCATGAACAAAGGCAGCGAGGCCGAAGAGCAGGGGGTGTTGGTGTTTCAAAGAGGCTGGAGTGCAGACGTCATTGCTCAGCGGTAAGACGTGAGGCTACACTGGGGAGAGGGGCCCGCAGGAAGCCTTCCCCTGGCAGGCGAGGAGGAAAGGCGATGGGAGTCTCCCATGTCTCCAGAAGAGGACAGGGGCATGATGCTGGCAGGGCCAATGGGTGACACGGCACAACTCTAAGCAGTGAGTGAGTGGGACCTGAGGGTCTAAGGAGGCCTCTCCCTCCCCAGCACAGAAGAAGGCATGTTGATAAAAAGGAGTGGATTTTCCGGCCTCCAGAGGTCAGATTCCTGAACCAGTGAGGAGCATCTGGCCAGCACTTCTGGAAAGGGCAATTATGGGTGTCCACCAGCGAGCTCCCCAGGGGAAGTTTCATCTTTAGTTACACTCCAGGTTGTGCCTTCTATTCCGGCCAAGATGCATTTCTTATATATTCAGCTCTCCAGTGTGGCTTCCTGTCCCGGCCTCAGGCTCACCTCCACAGAGTGGTAGACCGGACTGTGTGAGACCCGAGGCCTTCCTCAGCAAGGCCTTCTTCCTTCATGCTCCTGCTGTTCTAACCCCCATTCCTCAGCACCCGAGGGTCTGTCTTCCGTGGCTAGCCCACTGCACGGCAAAGGTTTCCTGCCTCCCTCTTCCCCCTCAAACTTACGTAGTTCCATACCGTCCTGCTCATGGGCAGACAAATACCAGCAGATTGGGGAAGTCAGTCTACAGGCCCACTAATGGCCATCAAAGGGTTCCCATAGGCCCTTTCCTCACAAAGCATTCCAGAAACTATTCCTTCCTATATCTGGCCAAGTCTTACTGAGGCCCCCTGTGTTACGCAGAGGTCCACGTTCAACAAAGGCCAGAGAGACGGACAGCTGCTGGGAAATTCAGCCCTTCCACAGGCCCCACGTGGGCAAGCCAGGGAGCAAGCCCCGTCCTTCAGTAAGTTATGAAGCAGGTGGCCAGGTGCCCACCTGGCGGTCTGAGGCTGATCTTCACTTTGGATGGGGGAGGATGCGCGGACGGAGACACACTTTCCGTATGAAAAGTCAGCCGGCTTACCTCTCAAGTAACTGCTGTAGTAGTAACTTTTTAAAGGCAACTTTTTATTTAGAAATGATTTCAAACTCATGGAAAAGTGGCAAGAATAAGAAAAGCACACAGAACACCCGTAGGCCCTTTACCCGAATTCACCTACTGTTAACACTCGGCGGGTGCCAGCTGCTCCCTCATTTGTGTGCTCTCTCCCTCCCCACCCTCTTCTCTGTAAGTTCTTTTTTTGAATCATCTGATTGCAAGTTGCTTACATCTTAACTCTTTACCCCTAAATACTTCAACGTGTATCTCCTAAAAATAAGAATATTCTCTTATATAACCAGAGTACAGTTACTGCTTTCAGTAAATTTAACACCGGTACAATAATTTTGTCTAATCTAGTGTCCATAACCCAATTTTGTCCATTATCCCAATATTGTCCTTTACAGCGTGATTTTCTTTCACACAGGGTCTAGATACTGCACTAAGTCTAGATACTGCAGTCAGTCCTCATGCCTCTTTAGTACCCTTTCGACAGGTTTTGTCTTCTATGATCGTGGCATTTTGAAGAAGTTACTCCCTCCTCGCTCCCAGCACAGCTGCACACACACGATATCCTCTGGTCTCCCCACTGCTTATCATTCTGATCACCTCATTCAGGTGTTGTCCTAGTTCTCCACTCTATAATGACTGTGTTTTCCCTTGCAGATCACGAGTGATCTGTGGGGGTCACTTCAAGATCATGCACATTTACTGCTCCTACTGAAAATTTTCCTACAGATTTGGCATCCATCGATGATTCTAGGAAGTTTTACCATGAGAATTGTGTAACAGCAATCTTTTTAAAGCATCTTTGTCTCTGGAAATGAGACCTATAGGAAGTATCTAGAATGGTAAAATGTGTAACAAGATGATATGATTAACAATACACACACATGCACACACACACATACACACACGGGAACTAAAAATACTGTGATGTATGGATGTGGCTTTGAATGCAAAGAAACCTGCTCTTGTGCCACAGAGGAAAAGCTTCACTCTCTAATGCCAAGGCACATAAGGACGATGCTATGCAGGCGTCCCTCATCGTACGAGTTCTCACTATGCTGACACTCACTATCTGAACTCAGAAATGGAACAGATATGTTTTCATAGGAGCTCCTAGCTCTCAGAAATCTGTTACCAGCTGTCTGAAACTTAGGAACTAAACAAATACAGAAAATTTGGCATCTCTCACTATCCAAATACAGAATTTAGGCAGTGAGGGGTGGTTTGTACTTTACAATAAAATAGCGTCCCTTTGAGATTTTGTGTATTGAAACTTGGATGGAGAATTGTAAATAAAGAGAAAAGACACTGACTTGCAGCTCTCCTTCCCACCATCCACCTGGGTTCTTTTTTCGGATCAAAATCAGCTGACCAGGGGCGAGAGTGAGCTGCTCGGGGCCGGTGGCGGTGTATGAGGCAATAACCTGGGCAATTTCTGAAAAACAAGATCAAACATGGCAGTGCACTGTTAGAGTCAGCAGGAGAATAGGGCAAGAAGATGTGGGCGCCTCCCAGGTTCACAGATGAACACATCAAAACCAATGTATTGGGCTGGATTTCTACTCAACGAGTAAGGCTCCCTGAATCGCCCCTGTTCCCAGAGCTACCAGGCAGACGCGGCATTCAAGGGCTTGGCTGATCCTCGAGCCCTCAGCGGGCTGCAGACTCCCTTGTCATCCCGTGAAACTTACCAACTTCCCTCCACAAAGTCCGCTCCTTGCCCACTCCTGGCACCTTCTGTCACACCCCTCCCATAATTACTGGGAACACCCTGAGGCCACAGGTGGGGGCCTCATTCGCCACCCACCCCAGCACAGCAGCACTCAATGGCTGAGCTGCCACTTTAAAGTGACTAGAGGACTCCATAGCTTTCCCAGCTGCCAAGTACAGCAGAAACAGAAGCCTGTTTTCCTCAGAAACCACTGGGAGCCCGGCAAGAGCTTATTTCTATGTTGTTGCTGCAGATTCTGACTCCCAACGACACAGCCTTCTTCTTTATGCCTCACATTTTGAGTGATCCCTGAATATCAAGGTGCAAATCATGGCAGGGAAAATTTCTTTCTTTTTATTTCACGTTATAGGAGGGACCTGGAGTTAAGAAGGGAACTCTATGCAAAAACAATTCAGCACAGGGAAAAAAATGTAAACAGTTCTGTACTTTTCCTGAATGTGAAAAGTCCCATGGGAAAAATTCCAGCAGTACTACAGACCAGGCTCTGAAACACACATTTCCCCTGGCCCAGGAGATCGAGTATGAAAAAACAGAACCCTTCTCTGCCTGAGTTCTGGCACATCTGCAGCTACGCTTTCTGAACTTCTAGAAGCAATACAGAACAAACTGTTCTACTCCTCTATCCTTGCTCTCCAAGTGTGGTCTGTGAAAGAAAGGAGAAAAGAAGGAAAGAAGGACAGAAGGAAAAGAAGAAAGAGGGAATGAAGTAAAGAAGAATGGAAAGGAAGAACGCAAAAAGGTCCCAGGTTCTGACGAGATTGCCTACTTTTCTACTCACTCCAGGGAACGAGTAAGGCTCTGGCCCTTAAGCAAGCTGCTCTCTTCCTATTCTGCATGCTATCAAGGGTTGGCCACCAGGACAGAAGCACCCAGCAGTCATGGTGCAGGCCTGGGCCTGCCTGACGCTTTGGAGAGCTCGGGGCAAGCAAGAAAGGCCACAGCACGGTCTACTGGCCCAGCCTAGGCTCTGACTGGGAGCTCCAGTTGGGATGTCTGCACTGTGATGAGGATTCTCTTGCGACAAACCAAAGACCAGCTCTTGGTTCCAAGAGTTTATGGCTTGAAGAAAGACCAAACTAGTGTCCTGTTTGGCACTGGATGTTCTTGCTCCTCATGGGACCTGGCATATGCAGCCAGCAATCTGCCCAACATTCTCTGCGGTCTTCTGTGTCCTTTCTTGCTAGTTTCAGTGCAAAGTAAAGCCCACCTGGGCATCATCTATGAAATATCTGGACCCTCTGGAATGACAAATGTCCAAAACTTAGAAAACTTACACTTAAAACAGAGATTTGGTGGGTGGTCCAATGTATCTCCTTCCATTGACTGTATTTGTCTGACTAAAATAAAATCCTAGACTATGTGAAATTTCCCTTTCTTTTTCTGGCCGTGTAAGCCCAGTTGGAACCGGGCACCAGACAAACAAGCAAATCCGTCTCTTGGCATTTCAGTGACTGTTTCAACCTGTAATTTCCTAAGGATATGATAGCAAAAAAGCTCAAATGACCCAGACCAGGAAGACGTGCCACAGAAACCATATTATTTCACATCTGCTTCTTTTCTTTTTCGTGCTATTTATAGCACATGTGATTTTATTGAAATAAACTAAAACACTTTGGATTCAGAGGTGTGACTATAATTTTGTACCTTCAATGTGTACCGAGGAAAACCATCCAATGGCTTCTAAATTAATGGGACCTACACTCACATAATATCTGTTGCTCCTCTAATCTTCTCCATTGTTTGTGTCCTGGGAATGCATTATTAGGAAATGAAAAAGGGCTAACCAAGCCTAAGAGGAAGACGGAGAAGCAGCTGAGCCCATAATCCTACAGCTCCATGTATTATAACTTCCCAGTATCTCGCCTGAATTATTTATTTATGTATTATTTTATTTTATTTTTTGAGATAGAGTCTCGTTCTGTCACCCAGGCTAGAGTGCAGTGGCGCAACCTCGACTCACTGCCACCTTGGCCTCCCAGGTTCAAGTGATTCCCCTGCCTCAGCCTCCCGAGTAGCTGGGATTATAGGTGTATGCCACTATGCCTGGCTAATTTTTGTATTTTTTTGATAGAGACTGGGTTTCCTCTGTTGGCCAGGCTGGTCTTAAACTCCTGACCTCAAATGATCCACCTGCCTCGGTCTCCAAAACTGCTGCGATTACAGGCGCGAGTTACTGCGCCTGGCCTCACCTGAATTATTTCTTGACAACCCAAGAGAATATTCTGTCAGGTGACATCTCCACTCTTCATGTGTGAAGCAACAGACGAATCTCATAACCAAGTGAAATTATTAACGGACTCCAAGGAAAGGACTTACTCTCACCACTCTTAGGAAAGATTCTTTTTATTTTAGGCTTCTGGCCCTAATACACAAAGATGGGGAGCAACTATCAATTACATTCAAAACATTGAAAAGTAAGCATCAGGGTTTGTAACTTACCAGGTTTTTTTCCTAAACTCCCTGTTTTCCCAGCAGTTCCAGAGCCCTTAAAACAGAGCAAAAGGTCTCATTTGCATGCTGAAGTTTTGATCATGCAACTTTAAAAACGATTAATGATGACACAAACCCGCTTGAGCCCCGAAGCCCCACTTTTCATTCTGGGAAAACACAGCACTGTATCACCTGACACAAGGATATAGATTAGGAAAACATGGGACAAAATAAGTACTTTAAAACATGTGGCTTTTACTCGTTTCTATAAGAGAAAAAAACAGCAGAGTATGGGGCCCTGTAAGAGCCCAAAAGGCTCCAAGCACAGGCACTTCTTGGACCTGGTCAAATCTAACAGGAGGTTCCAGGATAGGAAGACTGTTAGTTTACATCCTAAATACTAAGCTCGGGCTTATTTTCACATGGTTAATTATGAAATATTTCACATATAAAAAGTACAGGGAATATAACTCATGAGCCTACCACCCAGATTTAACACATTAAAATATTAATATTTAGCACATTTGCTTCAGGAGCTTTCTTTTTTAAAAAACTAACACAGTACAGGGACAACTGGAACCTCTCTTCCCCCATCCTATTCACCCCTCTCTATCTAAAGAGGCAGTGGCTGTCCTGTGTGGCCTTTACACTCAATTTCACAGCGTTTATACACTGAAATTTCTCTATCAATGCAGAGAGGCAGAGCGTATTTCTTCCCAACTATCAAGTGTTTAAAAAGTGCTCTGGGGTTGAATTCCTCTCTGGGATACTCATGGAATTTTAAACCAGCCAAGTAAGCCAACAACAGAGACCACGAGAGGCAGGACAGGAGCCAGAACGGAATCTGTTGTTACAAAGTGCTTTATTCTAAATTAATTTATGCTTGAGTCTATCTTGCAGTAAATTAAGTATTCCAATTAAAACAAAACAAAAGGCTTAGTAAACTAAACATGAGTTACTGAAAGAATAAAAATATGCCATTTATCTACCAGGAACACAACTTACAGTCTCTTTACTTTGCTTATTGAAATTTAAGAACCATTTACCAGGAAAAGTTTGGGTTAAATTTTTACACTGATTCTGCTTTATTAACAAACAAAGTTATACAATAGCAATCACTCACTATTTTTCAATAGGCTGCATATCAAAAAAAAGGAATACCAATGAAATAAGACTCCAGTGACCACTTAACTTTCCTAGTACAGGCTTAGAATCGACTCCCTATACTCCATAAAAAGAACAAGGCAATTGGCAGTACCCAACAGTAGAGTTCAAGTAGTTTCAATGTGCTCCCTTTGAAAAACCCCAGCCAGTCCCACAAGCTGGGATGGATTCAGAAGGCCATGTTCTGTCCTCCTAGCACCTATAAAGTCCCCCAGACTGTGCCCCAGACCTGCCCATACAGAGAAGGGAAGCAGGATGGGACAACTCTCCCCATGCCCAGACATCAATTCTGGTATCTGAAGCTGGGTCTGGTGTTAAGTTTGGTCAGATATTTTGCTTTTACACTGAACTCCGTATTCAAGTAGGACGAAAGAGCTCAGTTTTCAGATTTGTTTTCATTATTATTGAATAGTATCACTAAATGTATATCTAAAAATTTTCAGTACTGCTAGTTCTTCTGTGGCTAATAACTTAAGACTGTGGTTAAGAAAGTAGCTTACAACTCCACTTACCTTAAAAAAAAGTCACTGTGTTTTCCTAACATTTATTTCGGATGGTTTTGTTACAGTAGAAAACTGTAACTTATTAAAATACATTACAAGTAATAACTTCCGTATTTTAACTGATCCAAAAAGTAAAGTCACTTTAAGAGTTGTCATGCACAGTCATAGAAATTGAGTTTGGCTTTTAGGGTTTTACCCAACTCCCCTGAAATATCATCTATATGACTCTCATTGGACTTGACTTGCTGGCCTGGAGAAGAATTTAATTCTGTTTCCAGGTCTGAAAAGTCCAATATACCAGATGTCTCACAGGGCAAAATTATTTTCTTCCAGGCTTCTGCCAAATTCTCCAAGGGTTGAGAGACTTAAGTAAATCCATCCATGGGAATTCCACTTAGCTGCTCTCAAGACCGCAGCAAGAAAAACCAAAAAGCAAAACAATGCCACCCCTTAAAAAAACAAAATCCAAGCAAATAAAATCATTTCTGGGAGCTGCAGGAGAGGTGAGCAGGCCAAGGGCAGGACTACTAGAGCAGGGCACCAGGCCCACCCTCACCCCCAGAGCAGCTCCGAGCACATGGAGCTGCACATGGAAGAGCCCAGTATACCTTCTACTACTGGCACTTGAAATAGAGAGAGAACTTTGTCCACTTGCTTACTCCTGAGAAAGCAGCCCCTACAGGCTCCCTGCCAGCCTTTTCTCTCTCAGTACCTAGGAGGTATGAGGAGAAAAAGAAAATAACTGTGAATTGACTGTCAATGCTTAAAAAAATGAGTCAATTCTTGTTGGTTTTTTAAAATGTGCACTGGATCTGTTAAATGACTCCATTTATACCCTGAAACTCTCCACTAACATGCAAGTGGCTCCTACAAGACTGACTCCCATACTCTGTGGTAAGTCCAACCCACCATTCCATTAAACTTGCACTATCTTAAGACCACAGTTTATGCGATCAAACTTTTAGGGCTCTATTTAACAACAGTGGGAGCCCTTCCAATCTATACAGATAATAGCACTTAAATTCAGTCCTGATCAACGGAGATTCTAAGGCCTAGTCAAAAGTGTACCCATCTCTTAGATCTTGTGTCTTTCTACTGTGTGGGCAAAACCAGAAATTCTAAAAACTTTCTAGTAATACCCAATATTCTGGGGCGATTATCACCAGAATACTTCTGTTCATACAGGCGAAATATTACTATCATTCTTGGGGCATTTAAAAATCAATGACCATAATGATCTAATCAAGAAAGTTTACTCCAAAGCATAAGTCGGTTACATGCAGGAAGAGAGCTTAATACTGAACATGATCCTCCCAGCTGATGCAGACCAGCCCCATCACACTCAGCCTCCACTTAGCCCGGATGCGTTCTGCTTGGGGGAAGCCAATGCTTACTCCGCAGTGCCAAATAACAAAATCAAACAATGACAGGTCACACTGGATTTACCGTCACATTCCAGAACTTAGCAAAACCCAACAAAGTTCCACTGTCAAACATCGTGACTCCCCACAAAGAGAATCACTGCACAGAAAGGGAGAGGAAACAGTTAATGTGGGTTTACCTCTGAATCTTTAAGCCTCACATAGTTAGAAGGGAAGACTCCGGACTTGTCGCCCACAGTTCCTGTCCACCAGTCACCATCTTTCTTGGTAACCAAAATCACATCCCCTTGCTGAAAGGTTAAATCTCCTTGCTCAGAACTCTCGTAAGTGTACATGGCAATAAATTCTGGTGGGGAGAAATATTGAGATACGGAGAGAGCTTGATTGTTTAAAGAAATCCCAGACAGCTTTGCAAAAGCAAGTTTATGAATAAGGAAGTTAGGACAAGATCCATTCGAGAGAAAGGCTAGTCACAGATAAAATACAGAGCTGCAGAATACCCTGGGCTCCACATTCCCCCAGTGCACATAAAAGTTCAGTAGCTGCAGACAGGGAGACAATTCCTGGGAAGACCCAGACACAGGAACAAAAAACCCAACTGCATGTTTACCGACACTGGAGTATTTACGAGTGATCTGTCATTTAGCGTCATGATTTATTTTTGAATGAAAATGGTTTTTACATTTATTTTTAACTAAGAGTTACACAATACCTACTCTGTGCTGAGCACTGGGTCAGATGCATTCAGATGCAGGCTCTTGGTAAGCATATTAAATATGTGTATTTCAGTTTTGAGGGTACCAAGTCACAGTTTTAAAAAATTGTTAGACAGCATATATCCTTTGCGTAAATTAAATAAGACATACTTTTCATTATTCAAGTGCCTGAAAACTTATGTCCTATTGTGCCATATACACAATATGACAGGAAGCTGTTAGAACACAAAATGAGTTACACATATTATTTAGTTAAAAATGGGCATCTAGTTGTCATTCAAGAGCACAAACAGAGAGGACTGATGAGAAAAGGAATGTCCAACCCAATCCCAGAAAGCCTTTCAACAAGTTAAAAAGACAAATCCCAGTTTATCACATTTTATTATCCATGTCATTTAGTCTTAAAGAGTAAGAACTAATGTTCCTTTGTGTCTTGAATTTGAAGGGTGTGCATTACAGAAGAAACTTTTCTTTTTAATTAGACGTAGAACTTTGCATCACTCTTGGTGGATTTTATTAAGGCTTAGAACCAAATCACACTCTCAGAAAGATTACCAGACACAAAATCCTACATGGAGGTTCTAAGTACAGGATAAAAGATTTACAGAAAGATGCACACGCTTCTTGCTTCCACTTTTTCTCCATTTTATCCTAGGCTTTTGTTTGTATTTTTTTAAAGCAACAGAAAAATCACCATTTACCCAAAAAGTTGATTTTTATGACGGACAATGTCTGTTTCTCTCTAAACCTCAGATGATGTTCCTTTAATGTCCAGCCTCATGTTGAGTAAGAGGCAGGACTTTTGTATGGAGAACTCCTTCGGTTAATTATCAGAGCCTCTGCAGGAGGTACTAATGAAAACTAAAACAAACAGACAAAAACACAAAAACCTCTAACCCTTGTGCTCACGTGGGCAGCCCCTGGAGCAACAAGGGCCTCCTTCAGCGCCAGTGTTGACCTGTCAGCGCCGAGGCCAGCAGCAATTGCTGGTGGAGAGCACTGGGCCCCATGGCAGACACAGGTCATTCAAACGTCCCAGGGAAAACAGAAGACTCTCTGTCTTTAGCCCTGAGGCGCTGGTAACACATACCTCCACAGTGAAAATTGGAAAAATGATTTCCCACACAAGGAAATCAAAGTTTGGTGGCTTTAATAGGGTCATTCTTTCTTCATTAACAGACTCATTTTTCTGATTTCTCCATACTCTCACCCTTCCCTTTTCATTCTGCTCCCTGTTACTGTTCTTTAGAACATATTTGGCCATTTAAGACAGGATCCTTGGCCATCAATACTTTCCCCAGTGATTCCTCAACTTCAAAGTTACTTTCTTTAAAATGGATCCAAATTTTGAAGTAACTTTCCAAATGCTTAAGAAACTTCAGAAACATGAACTCTGGCTGAACTTGGTATTGCAGTATAAAATATAAAGGAGACTGGGAAGACCCAGGCTGGCCTTGCCCTGCCTGCCTTGCAAAAAGGCATCTGAGAGTGGCTTTAGGGCAACAATGAAACCCAGAGACATGATGACAGATAGGCAGAGGTTCCTCTTCAGCTACCCCTTCTCAGGAGACATTTCACAGAGGGCACTGGCCATCCCCAAGCCAGTATTTTAAAAGTGACCCAAGCCAATCACCTATTTTATCTGGTTTACAGTTTACTTTAAATTTGATTATGTTCAATGTGGTATTAACAAGAGGTTCATTAATAAACGAAACTAGCTTTTCTCAGAATTTCTAAGGTTAATGTCCTCCCACCCCTTCACAAAGCCAGCAAGTTTTCCAGATATTTCTAATAACTAAGTCATTTCAAAACGGCTGTAATAAATACAAATGAAGATCAGAATTTAACTCCATCATGCTGCCCAATTTTAAGTATATGCGTGGTTCACTTGTGACCTATTTATTGAGGCCTCAGTACATGTCTCGAAACAAATAAATAAACAGTCTTCCACACTGCTATTGGATGAGGATGCTCATACTTTATGTGGCTTTACCAGTAATCCAGGGAATGAAGCAAAAACGACATAAAAGTAGTAGACATTTACTGAGCTTTGTTTTAAAGGCCTTCTGCATATTATCTCATTATCCTTGTAATAATTTCCTACCTCAAGGGGAGTTATCACGGCCAATTTACAGACAAGGAAGCTAAGGCACAAACAAAATAGTACTGTTACTAGATGGGTGAGTCAAGATACAAACTCCAGCCCTCCAGTGAGCCTTGACTAGATATAACACACCCAAGTTTTTTTCTTTCTTATTTTTTGGTGAGCTGCATAATTTGCTTTTCACTGAACTAACTGCACGTGCTGTGTTTAAAGGAGCTTTTTGCCTTGTTACCCTAACAGTGGATAAAAAAGTCATTAAGATAATGAGAATGTATAAAGGGAACTCTGTTAATCATTTGCATGGTAATAGCAAAATTAGATGCTGGATTGTTTAGTGATGATAAGGTTTTATAGCTATGCTATGAACTAAAAAAAATTTTTACTTTAAAAAATCCTCTTGAAAAAAGAACACTGTTACTGTGAGTCTGAAATACCATTATATCTTAATCCTCGCTGTCTCCACCTAGAACAGCGGTTTTAATAATTCTATTTTTCATTGGGCAAGGTTTCTAAGGAATGTAACAATCTCATTATGGCAGACAAACTACATAAAACATTCTATTCTCATGTAATGTATTCAAGGAACCCATAAAGAATTACTATAGAATTGGTTAGTTATAGCATCTGTTAACTACAACATTGGTCAGATGTCTACACAGAAAACCCATCTAACTCAGGGAGCACTCTCCAGATAGGATGTGATGATGGCTGTACTGAATGTAAAAAGGATGTGAGATTTTTGCCACGAGGGTCTGAATTACATAGGTTTTGTTCGGTTGGCATCCATATAATATCTAGGATTATGTCAGCAAGTAGAGATTGAGAAAGAAAGCAATAATTTGCGTAATAAACACTCAAAATGATTTTTTTTTTAGTCCTAAATTGTCTGGTTTGGTTGTTTTCATGGAGCACATAAATTGAGTTTTGGTTTCATTTGGGATGGTACAGATGGCATTCATGTTACTGTGAGAACTCTAGTGGTCTGTGTAGTTACTTTTAAAAATGAAATACTTATCTATGAAGTCAGATGAGACTAGACTATGTTAGATGAAGCAATGACCACAATTTAGCTATAGAGATGCTTAGAAAACTTGATTCTTAGTGAACTAAATGGGTCTCTTGTAAAAGTCAAAGGGCTCAGAATAAAATATAATTAGAAAATTCAGTTTTTGATGATTAATATGTCTGACAGTATTTTCCACGAAGTACTCTGATTCTGTAAACAGCTAAACTTTCATTTTACTGTAGTTTAATATACTGATCATAAATGTAGTCTATCTTAAGATGAAATTCAATCTCATTTCAAACATTTACACAATGTCCTTGACCCTTCTGAAGAACGTAATACAACTCAGGCCCTCACCTTCTCCCGAAACGACTGGCTTGGCTGCTGGAGAGGCTACTCGCTTTAGACTAGCAGGACTCTCTGAAGAACCAGAATCCATGCTGCAATAAGGGAAGAAGAGAGTATTTTAATTTTTATCTTCGAAGAAAATAGTGCAACTGACACTGATTTTTCTGTTAAAACTGCTTAACTTTTAAAACTTTAAACAATTCACAGATGAAATAGTTGTACTTAGCTAGTTTAAAAACACATAATTAGGTAATACAGAGGCATGACTCTAAGCTCGCATTCTTATTTTTCAGTACTTTGCTATACTATACTGGACACATAGCTTATGTACTAGTTTGTTTCAAGGCAAGACTGACCGAGAGATGCTCATTGAATATTTTTGCTATTTTCATCTTCTTAAAGCTCATAATTTGTTTTGAACATTAATATGGTTGGAGGAATTAACAACCTTAGGTTCCATGCTATAAGACCCTAATGAAAAAGACAATTAAGTCCTCTGATCATTTCCCCAAATCCTTTGGGTTTCTAAGTATTCACACATATCTGGTACAGCACTGGGTAATAAGCATAAAGAGAGTCATAATCTCCAACTAATGCACAAGAGAGTTCCAGGTCTCAGAACTGAATTCCTTCTTGCATAAGGCAATGAAAAACAAGGCACATAGGTTTTCATGAGGGAAGAAAGAATGAACTTATCTGTAAGAGGTTCCCTTTTGGTACTCTATATACTCTAACTTTTGCAGTTAAAAGATCTAGAAGACAAACTAATCCCGCAACGACTGTCTGTGAATCTTAACTAGTGCGAACAGTAATTTAACGCCTAGTATTGTTTTCATCAAATACAAGCAGATAAATACAAAAATACCTGGTAGATTTCCTTATGGGCCCTGAAATGAGTTTCACGTAAGACTTGGGGAACCAACCCTTCTGACCTTGAACTTCTCCAAACCACCACATGTCTTGCTGTTCCAGGACGGTGATGACATCATTTTTGTTAAAATTTAAATGGTTGTCTTTTTTGGCTCTCCAAGGATACAGGGCTTGAGCTTGTAGCCCCTCCACCTTTTCACCCTTGTGTGGAATGACATAAAGGACCTCTCGTTATGTTGCAGTTTGTTATTAGGGCAGACGTGAACATGGCACCTCTCCAACAAGCACAGGCCAGACAAGCACACATGGCCACAAAGGGCCCTGAGGCAGCACAGCAGGAGGGCTGGATGCTTCACTGTTTCCCAACAATTGTTTATTTCCAAAAGTGGAGGCAAAAGCCTGCCAGCCTCTTCAGAAAGTCATTGTCTGACTATCTATAACTCTCTATTTCAACAAGCCGGGAGGTCACAAGTATTCTGTTGCATCTATGCGCCTTTTAAATTTTGGTTCTATTTTCACTCTCAAGTTGCCCAGGATACCTCCCCATTTCCAATTTGACTGGTATTTTTAGTGGAAGATTAACACTGGAGCAGAAATTTTATGAACTATCATGAGATCATTAACTGGCATTTTAGTTGAGGTGGACCCAGGGAAATAGGTCCTATCTGGATTATGCTTGTTTTAGTTCCTTTCCAGAGAAAACAGGGATTTGGTGAGTATAAATTCATTGTAATTACCATTTATTGTACATCTACATGCTGCCCCATGAGATTACAAAAATGAAAAAAACAGTCTCTGCCTCCCCCAAATAATTTAGGGAAAAGCACTTTATTAACCATAAAACACTATAAAGGTGGGCAGTATTATTAGCAAGTAACTCACAAGTAATGGGGAAGAAAGAGATAAAAACAACCATGTGTACCACCTGACAGAATGCAATATACTGAAAAGGAGTTCCTACTATTCACTGCAGGAATAAAGAGGAAAGAGGGATGAATTCTGCCTGGGGGCATCAGGGTAAATTTCACAGAGGGGGCAGCATCTGAGATGGGCCTTGAAGGATGAGAAGGACTTTGACAGCTAGGGCTTCGGAGGAAGGGCACTCCAGGCCGAGGGCGCAGCATGGGCAAAGGCCTCGAGGTGGAACACTGCATGGGGTCCGGGAAGAGAAGCACAATCCGGGGCTGCATGTGGCCTAGTCTCATGGAGGGGTGGAGGAGGAGGTCAGGCTGGAAAGGCAGGGTAAGGCATTTATTATCTTTTAAGAAGCTCTAGCATTAAACCATTACAGTATCTTAAAGCATTTAGTAAAAAATGAAACCCCAAGTTTCAATCATATATATGAATGGGCAAGAACAAAGGACAATGCCTAGAGAGAGTTACTTCAGAACCCGTTTGTACTTGCCTTCAGAAGTTATTTATATTATACTGACCTTAAGTTATGATTATGTCTGATAAGCAGAGAGAATTTACAACAGGTCAAATAGTTTCAGCATCTATGTTGATAACCTCTAATTCCTGGTCTTCATGAGTTCTTACCTTCTTAAACCCATGACATCCCTATCCTATTTCCTTCCACTTAGCTGTACATTCACTCCTTCAAGTCCCTCAGAGCTGAGGGGGTTTCCCTGGACTTTGAACACTCCTCAGATTGTATATTCTCGACCTTCCATTTTCCCCCTTGCAGTGGACCTGCCACCTACATAGCTCCTCATCCCACAGCCCTTCTGCACTGTCTAATCCTCTCGGCCCCTTCATTGACTTCTCTCCGTATGGACCCCAGGGGCGGCCTTTCAACTGTGCCCTCACTGGCATTTCAGAATCTCTCCCCCTGAGAAATCTTCCCCGTGTCTGCTGTGTCAACCTTTCTACATTGACGGGCCCTAATGACCCCAGCCTGGGTTGGATGTGGACTCTGGGTTTGAATCCCAGGTCTGTCAGTTACTAATTTTCTGGCTTTGGCAACTGTTTAATCTCTCTGAATCTCAATTTCCACATCTGTAAAGTAGAAATGATACTTTCTCCAAAAGGCTATTAAAGTTTAGCAATCCCATGGTAATGTAAGATGTGTGTAGGTGGGGAGGGGGCAGGAAGTTTAGTAAGATCCATGCACAGTATTGCTATGATAGAAATAACAGTGGTGAGCTATATAACTATTATTATTCCTAGTCCCAAGCTGTGAAGCATTGCTACAGAAAGCTGAGGCAATGTGCAATTATCTATTACAGACTCAGGTTAAATTAAGCCAGGCAATCCTTCATTTTTTTTTTTTTTTGAGAACTGAGTCTTGCTCTGTCGCCCAGGCTGAAGTGCAGTGGCGCAATCTCAGCTCACCACAACCTCCACTTCCCAGGTTCAACCGATACTTCTGCCTCAGCCTCCCAAGTAGCTGGGATTACAGGGGCCCACCACCACACCTGGCTGATTTTTGCATTTATTAAGTTTTTTAGTAGAGATGAGGTTTCACCATGTTGGCCAGGCTGGTCACGAACTCCTGATTTCGGGTGATCTGCCTGCCTCCCAAAGTGCTGCGATAACGGGCATGAGCCACTGCGCCGGCCCAATTCTTCATTCTTCTTTGTTGGCTCCCTCATTTGCCAGCTCCCAAACCTCTTCTACACTACGCAGCCCCGCCGGGCTCCTTCCTCACTGAAAACAGTATCATACAGCCCAAGCTGAACATTTTTCTTGGCTTTATCTTCTCCAATCTCTTTTCACTCTTCCTCACCCAGAAGAAAAAGACTCCTGTCTTTTCTGTGCCTTTAATGTTGTCTGCCTTATACCAACTATATCCTCTGACACTTCACTTTTCCATCCCCATCTCCACTGGCAACACGACTGGTTCTTGCTTTCCTGAGGCCCCTCCACTCTGGTCCTTCTCTTTCCTTTTGCAGATCTTTCCACTTCCTTGCTGCTCATTTCCTTTTACGCCCCTGCAGTGTGGTTTCATCCTTCTCCTTCCCAGGTTACAAAGCTCTACCTGTCACAATGAATGGTCTCTTCTTTGCCCTGACCACAGTACTTAATAACATAAGCAAACTCCCTTCCCCACCTCCACTTTCTGGAACAACCCCCAACCCCGTCACTGAGTCACTGTTAACTGAGCATGTGACACGTGCCAAATGCTGAGCTAGGACAGATGCAAAGGAAAGTACCATTTCCTGCTGAGTAGCTCCTCTTCTTCTTCCAGGCCACAGAACACACACGTACATGCCTGTGGATTTGCTATTTTCTCCCTGTATTCTCTCTCCTTGGACGACCTCACACATTTCCTAAGATCCGATAACGTTCTCTACGGGAATGGCTCCCATCTATAATCCCGGTCTCGTGCTCTCTTCCACCCTCCAGATCTATGTTCCAACAGCCTGCCAGACAGGGTCCCACGTTCACCTTCAACTCAACACAACGAAAACCCAACTCTTCCCTTTAACTGTGCATTTTCTGCCTTCCTCCTTTCCCCCTTTAAGGTGGGCCCTTTTCCTCAATCCCAGCCCTCTTCCCTTTCCTTCAGCTCCCATAGGCATTGTGACTCCAACTCCTTCACTCTTCTCTGCAGTCTCTCCCACCTGCACGCCTCTTCTGCTTCCCCCGGCACCTCCCCACTTGGTGAACATGAACTCAGCTGTGTCCAGGCCTGCCCTGGGTCTCAGCTGGGTGACAGCAACAGCCCCCTGACTGGTGGCACTGCCCTGCCAGCCCTCTACTCTAATCTTCCTGCACACCACTCCTCCAGATGGATCTGCCTAGAGCCTGTGTTCCATCTGGGTGTTCTCAGATCAGAAACGATCCTGGAACCTCCAGTGCCTCCCAGAGGGGCACTTGCCGTTTGGCATGATTATTGATAGAAATTTCAGCATTTTATCATTATTGTATGAAGCAAAAGAGAACTATTCAGAATAACCACCTTTATCCTTTCAGACTTATTATTTCCGAGCAGGGCATTTCAGAGCCTCCCATTAACCTTTAATTGGTCTACCTTTTCCTGTAAAAACTCAGTGGTCTAGACAAATGGAGTGGTGCATGATTTTCCTTAAACACATTCTGCTTGTCTGCCTTAAAGCCTTTCTCCCAGCATTTGCTGTCTGATATGCCGGCTCTCTCCATTTTCTAGTAAGATCTTACCCACTGGTCAAGATGCAGCTCAAATGCCACTTCTGCAATGAAGTTTCCTTCATCAACCCAGGCAGGAGAAGTTGACTGTGCCCCACCCCCATCCCTAACTCCCAACTATTCACAGCAGATTTCTGGCTCCTGCACTGGATTCCCATACTGCCAGCCAACCAAGACATGCATAACAAGGCTTGCTTCTAGATGACATTGCCAAAAAGCATTTGCTGAAGTTATTGGCACTAGATAGCAAGCTAAATCTTCCCACTCTCACTGGCTACCTTTACCTGGCCTAGCACAGGAGACGGGGAGGAGCCAGTGGCTGTCGCTGGAGTAAAGGCGGATCTCTGCCTTAACTGGCCGGCACTTGGAACGGTGAGAGAGGGCTGGGCTGCCCATGCATCCCAGTTATCCGTTTCTGGTTTCTCATTCGTGCTGGTGGGCCACCTGGAGGGAAAAGCATAACACCATGAATAGCAAGCACTCTCTAATATGCCAGCTTTTTACTCACAGTAAAGTACCAAAAAAAAAAAAAAAAAAAAAAAAAAAGATGGTAACCGATGAGCCTGTGTAACGCAAACCTAGTATATTTATGTGGCTTTCTACAGTTAAAGAACAAGGAGGCTGGGTATAGTGGCTCATGCCTGTTATCCCAGCACTGTCAGAGGTCGAGGTGGGTGGATCACCTGAGGTCAAGAGTTCAAGACCAGCCTGACCAACACGGTGAAACCCCGTCTCTACTACAGATACAAAAATTAGCTGGGCGTGGTGGCACATGCCTATAATTCAAGCTACTAAAGAGGCTGAGGAAGGAGAAATACTTGAACCTGGGAGGCAGAGGTTGCAGTTAGCCAGGATCGCATCACTGCACTCTGGACTGGATGACAGAGTGAGATTCCGTCTCAAAAAGAAAAAAAAACCCAAAAAACGCATTAGCTGGGTGTGGTGGCGGGCGTCTGTAATCCCAGCTACTTGGGAGGCTGAGGCACAAGAATTGCTTGAACCCGGGAGGTGGATGTGGCAGCGAGCCACCGAGATCGCGCCACTGCACTCCAGCCTGGGTGACAGAGCAAGACTCTGTCTCAAAAAGAAAAATAAATAAAAGAACAAGGAGGAGAGGAAAAGGCATTTGTCTGAATCTTGATTTCCTCAGTGATAAAATGGGAACAATACTGTGCCACTTAAGGTTAGTTGTGAGGGTCACATGAAATACGGACTAGGGAAATACTCTATAACCGTAAAGCACCGGAGAAACATCCTCACATGATCATTCGTAATAACAACAGTTAAATGAGAAAAAAGAAGCCACCTGCCACCTATGGAGCTGGAGCTTCTCAACACCACTTCTCAGACCCATGCATCCTATAGTAAGTACTTGGTCGTATGCCTAGATGCCACAGCAATTACAAGTGGCATCCTGACAGCAACCAGTTGTCCTGGGTCCCAGGGACAGTTCTAGTTTTGTGATTTTAATAATTTTAGATAAACAGGCTGGGCATGGTGGCTGACACCCCTAATCTCAGTGCTTTGGGAGGCCAAGGCTGGAGGATCACTTGAGTTCAGGAGTTCAAGATCAGCCTGGCGATCAACATAGTGAGACCTCATCTCTACAAAAAACTTAAATATTAGCTGGGCATTGTGGCATGCACCTGTAGGCCTGGCTACTTGGGAGGCTGAGGCAGGAATATTACTTAAGCCCAGGAGGTCCAGGCTGCGGTGAGCCATGGTTGTGCCACTGCACTCCAGCCTGAGTGATGAAGTGAGACCCTGTCTCAAAATAATAATAAATAATAATAATAAATAATTTTAGATAAACATGTCTGTGAGTGCAGATTTAAAGGCAATTTACTTTTTACATCTTTATAAGATATACAAACAAAACTGAAAATCAAAATAATTCCTGATTTTTCATTTGGAAAATAAGGTGCCTATAATTACAGCAAGAGAATTGCACACCATACATTTCATGAAGAAGAGGCATACTGATTTGATCCCCAGCAAAACAAGTCCTGGAAAATATGGCATTAATCTTCTATTTTAGCCTAAGCTTTAGTTTTAAAAACTCAGAACTTTTCAGTCAAGACCAAAAGAGGAAAGGGAAAGTTTCAACTTGGAAGTCAAGCTAATGGAAGGCTATTTTTTTTCTTCCAGCAGAGATTAGATGGGGGTCCTTCTTTAACACCTTCAGCCTTTTATGTGAAAATAAAGTATGAAAAACTTGCTATTCCTTACATCCTTCCCTCCACTTCCTCCCGCCCTGGGTAATTATTCTTTCTTCCCTCTCTTTTTTCCATCTGATCCTTCTCCAGCAATACATCTGGATTCCTTGCCTTCAATATGTTTCTTCTGAAAGATGATTAGACTTGAAAAAAAAATTTTAAATCTTTCTTATTCAAATCACTCATAATTGTATCCTAGTATAAAGTATTTTTAGACAATTGCTCATCTCAGTCATGGCCCTATAACTGGAAGTTTGACCAACAATTTCATCTATCATTTCAAACCTCTGCTTACACACAGTTTTTAAAATGCCCCGATGAACCAGGGCACAGAACTAACCATGGCCAAGCGCAAACAGCTCTTCATTCTATTGTACATTTGTATAAGATTAATGAAAGTGGAAAGCTTTAAAGGAAACAGCTTTCTATCTTATTCAGAACCACATGACTGAATTCAATTTTTGCTTCTGCCTGGCAAAAAAAAAAGTGCTATTTGCATGCAGGAAATGACTCTGAAAATTTGCTGACTGACATGGATGTCAAAACAGATTATTAGGAAACTGTATTTCTCCATTTCTTCCACAAGAATGATAGATACAAATACATTATTGAACAAAACAAGATAACAGGCTTCATTTTGTACCATGGTAAGTCATTGTTGGGCAATGATATCATTAAATCCAGTTCAGGGACTGTAATCTCCAATTTGGCAGCCAGAGAAAGGAGTATCGAAAATGAGCCAGCTCCCTCACATAGAAGGACAATCCAAGACTATGAAAATACTTAAGGGGAGGAAAAAATGACCAAATTGGGATTTCAAAAATCATTAGAAAGAGCCCACCAACACGTACGTGGAGCTGAAGTCGGCCCAGTTATTGGGGGTCGTGGAGGGCT
This sequence comes from Colobus angolensis palliatus, assembly GCF_000951035.1. Lineage (NCBI taxonomy): Eukaryota > Metazoa > Chordata > Mammalia > Primates > Cercopithecidae > Colobus > Colobus angolensis. The sequence goes on from NW_012116267.1 coordinate 2,724,749, forward strand.
CTGAAGAGGTTACTGCCAAAGGGGCAGGGGTCTCACGCAAGGCCAGTTTGGGGGCAGGGGCAGATGTCGAATCAGTCACTGTTTTCACTGGAGCAGGAACCTCATTTTCTGGGATTTTCTCTGCATAGTTTGCAGGGAACCACCCTGTCTTTCCTTTTAATTCTCCTCCAAGCCAGCCGGGTTCTCCAGTTTGGCTTTCATCCACCTGTAGAAAAAGTCACAACTTTAATTTAAGCAGAACTAAATCAACCCCTGAAGAGACCCAGCACCCAACTACAGGGAAGTCCCAAGCCTCTGCCCTCTTTAGATTGACATATGGCATAGGAATTTCTTCATTTTAGTCCAAGTGTCTGGGAAAAGAGTCTAAGCAGTAATGCTGAAAAAAATGCACTATAATTCAAGTTCTTATTCTCTGTACTTTTTAAAAAAGCCTTACCCCATGCTTTCCTAATAATGGCAGTTGAGACAAAGTACCTGGAGTCCTGAGGCATGGAATTTAAATATTATGATTTAGGAAGTGACTTGACAGGCTTCATTAGAAAGTCATGTCATTATTAAAAATAATTTGACTTGAGTTTATTACTTAAAGTTGAAAGCAAAGGGTGCAATCAATATAAATTCAGTACTCTTAAAACCTCCAATAACTAAGTAGTATTTATTTCAGTATCGGGACAAGGAAGATTTTTTAAAAAACCATGGCCTTAAATGGTTTCCACGGGAAGCAAAGCTGCCTGCTGCTGTGTTTAGGCATTTAAAAGCTCCACAGACACATGATGAGAAAATTAAGGAAGTGATTATTTACAGCAATAATCAATTTTATTAAGGTCCTGTAGTTTTCTTTCATATAAATTTAACTAGCATATTCACAAAAGTGCACAGAAAAATACAGAATTATACTGTTTAAAAATTTCAGAGGCCATTTATTACACCAAATGCTTTTAAGGTTTACATTTTAATTCTGACTCAAATGGATCACCCAAAATGGCCAAAATGATTCTACTTTTCTTTTTTTTTGAGACGGAGTCTTGCTCTGTCGCCCAGGCTGGAGTGCAGTGGCCGGATCTCAGCTCACTGCAAGCTCCGCCTCCTGGGTTCACGCCATTCTCCTGCCTCAGCCTCCCGAGTAGTTGGGACTACAGGCGCCCGCCACCTCGCCCGGCTAGTTTTTTTGTATTTTTTTAGTAGAGATGGGGTATCACCGTGTTAGCCAGGATGGTCTCGATCTCCTGACCTCGTGATCCGCCCGTCTCGGCCTCCCAAAGTGCTGGGATTACAGGCTTGAGCCACCGCGCCCGGCCGATTCTACTTTTCTTTACGAGTTGTCCCTACTATTTTATGAGCAATAGGAGAATGACTTTGGAGGACAATCACATTTGCTATCAGGAAATTTATTTTTGGGCCGGGAACGGTGGCTCATGCCTGTAATCCCAGCACTTTGGGAGGCTGAGGCGGGTGGGTTACCAGAGGTCAGGAGTTCAAGACCAGCCTGACCAACATGGTGAAACCCCATCTCTACTAAAAATACAAAATCAGCCAGGCATGGTGGCGCATGCCTGTAATCCCAGCTACTTGGGAGGCTGAGGCAGGAGAATTGCTTGAACCCAGGAGACAGAGGTTGCAGTGAGCTGAGATCATGCCATTGCACTCCAGCCTGGGCAACAAGAGTGAAACTCCGTCTCAAAAACAATTTTATTTTCATTATTATAATTCTTATAACGGTTTTATCTTACGAAACTTTGTATCTTATTTTACCCCTTCCTATGCTGCCTGAGGAGTAAAACATGAAACACTTCACTGGACATTAAAGTTGCTTCTTAGAAATCAGACATGAGTAGGTAGGGTCTTAACAATGATTTTGGAAAAATCTGACAAAAATACCAGTTATCTAATCCATTCAAGTATTCAGTAAAAATGAATTAAAAATAAAGCAAAAAATGATTACATTAAAGAAACCAAACATCTATCTGCATGTACTCAGTGGAGAGTGAGTAATAGGGTTCATTACTTATTAGCTTATTTGAATTAATAAATGCTTGGGGTAGAGGTGGAGAAAACAGAATGCAAGGCAAGGCTTACTACTGAATTCTACCTGTTATTTACAAAATATTCAGCAAGTAGGGGATGCCTGATTGCTGCTCCACTTTAGGGAAACTTTATCATCACAGATAAAAGCGATTTTTAAAGCTGAGAATTCTCCAAACAACCAAAAAAGGAGTTCCCTTGCATAAAATGCAATAACACTTCCAAAGGTTGAATTTTTGGCTTCACAACTCTTTCATTTCTGCTCGCACTCACACCCACATGAACACACCAGCCACTTTCCAGTCATTGTTTTGTTCTTACTGTTCTTTTTCTGGGCAGCCCCAACTGTTTCTCTAGATGAGGATTTAAGATAAATTCTCCCCCATTTGGATCTTCTTTTACGCTAAACTCAAATGGCTAGATGTCTTTCCTGCCTTGTTTACATTTTGGTGATATGGTGACCCACTATAACTTTGCAGCTGCTCCATACTGGAAACATAGCCAGTTTGGTTCTAGGACCAAAGGTGATGTCAGGCAGGAGTGGGTTAGGAGCATGAGCCAAACATACAATAATTTAGTGTCAAGACTGTGAAGTGCAATGATCAAGAACAGGGCTCTGCAGTTAGACCATCTCAATTTAAGTGCTAGTTCTACAATCTATTAACTGGTTGACTCTGGGCAAGTTTAATCTCATGGCACCTCAGTTTTTTTGTCTGTAAAATGGGGATAATAAAAATATCTGTCTTATTATAATGCTCACTGTGAGGACTGACAAATATTTACACCAATGCCTGGCAGACTAAAAAGTGTTACTTTTTTTTTTTTTTTTGAGATGGAATCTTACTCTTGTCACCCAGGCTAGAGTACAGTGGCACAATCTCAGCTCACTGCAACCTCTGCCTCTTGGGTTTAAGCAATTCTCCTGCCTCAGCCTCCCAAGTAGCTGGGATTACAGGCACCCACCACCACACCCGGCTGATTTTTGTACTTTTAGTAGAGACGGGGTTTCACCATGTTGGCCAGGCTGGTCTTGAACTCCTGACCTCAGGTCATCTGCCCACCTAGGCCTCCCAAAGTTCTGGGATTACAGGCGTGAGCCACTGCACCAGGCCAGATTTCTTTTTTTTAATTATCTCTCCTGCTGTCCGGCTCCGATGTTGTGCTATAGTTCTCTTACTTAGGATTCTGTCCTGTTCTAAAAGCCTGGTCTTGACTTTACCTTCACTCTAGGTAACAATATCTTTCTCTGTTCAGGAGTTCCCTACTCTAACTGCCTGGTACCCTACTCCCTCTAGGTTTCTCTAGGTTTACCTTCTTGCTATAAGCAATCCTTTAGGGGCTCAAGTGGATCCCTCGATTGATGGGAACTCCTACTCGTCTGCTCATTTTGGATCTACTCAAAGGTCAGCTGCTTCGCTTAATTATGTCCCATGATCTACTGTCACTCCCTTGAAACACAGGGTATTGACTGGTTAATAAGACTTTAAGGCCAGGTGCAGTGGCTCACTCCTGCACTCCCAGCACTTTGGGAAGCCAAGGCGGGTGGATCACTTGAGGTCAGGAGTTTCAGATCAGCCTAGACAACATGGTAAAACCCCGTCTCTACAAAAAATACAGGCCGGGCGCAGTGGCTCACTCCTGCACTCCCAGCACTTTGGGAAGCCAAGGCGGGTGGATCACTTGAGGTCAGGAGTTTCAGATCAGCCTAGACAACATGGTAAAACCCCGTCTCTACAAAAAATACAAAAATTAGCTGGGCGTGGTGGCGCATGCCTGTAATTCCAGCTACTTGGGAGGCTGAGGCAGGAGAATCACTTGAACCTGGAAGGCGGAGGCTGCAGTGAGCCAAGATTGCACCACTGCACCCCAGCCTGACGACAGAACAAGACTGTCTCAAAAAAAAAAAAAAAAGACTTTTGGAACGTGATCTGAAGCCCTGGGGAAATGTCCTCCCCCTCCAGTAAACTGATAACACCCAGTCTGTCCCCAGATATGAGAGAAAGTCTGCTGGTACGGTGTACACCTAGGAGTGAAGGAGGGGGCCATATCAGCCTCTTATCTCCGTAAGAGCTTCTCCCAGCCCTAAGGACAACAGTGAAATCAGCATTTCACTTTTAAGCAAAGAAATCTGCTGGTCTCAACAGCCCCCCAAACAATAGTCTCAATTAGTTTAATTTACTCTTACAAGTACACATCAGTTTTAATAAATTATTACAGTTTAAGGTTCAGGGGATGCAAGAGACATTCATTCTTAACACCCAAATTAAATTAACCACTTAGAAAGGTCAACATATGAAAATAAAATATATTTCTTCCTCGATTTGGAAAACTACCCAAAATGTCAATCCAATTCTGGAAAACATAAGATTATGGCAGACCAAGAAGTAGGAACACAAACGGCTTTGTAATATGACTGATTCCAACATGGACTTTTTATACAATGTACATTTACCTACTGGGGACTATAAGGGAGATGTTATTATTAACAATCTTGGTCTCAATACAATTTCATTTATCAGCCACACTGTAACACCCCAATGTATTTGGGGGTAATTCGAGTGAAACAGCGTTAAAGCGAAGTACAAACACCAGATATTGCTCACATTTCTGGGACTATGTTACTGACTGGTCTACAAAATGTTAGTAATTACACACTGCATATTGTAGCTCACTGATGCAACAGTCAAATATACACAGCAGCCACTTCAGGTTCAAGTCCATTTGGCAAAGGCTGATAATATTACACGTCTTTTCTCAATTTTTATATGCTCAATGGCTGCCATCTTCATTAGATGAGATTAATATTTCTAAAATCTCTGACCCTGTCACAAACGAGGGAAGCAGAAATTCCTTTTTCCCTCACTGAACACGATAAACAAGTGTAGCAAACAGGTTTAGCCTGTGTATTCAGACCAGCTGACAGTGGCTGCATGGGATGTGTTGAGGAGTGCAGGTAGCAAAACATTTTTCATGGATTCGCTGGTTCTGAAATATAAGGTTTCTCCCCCAAATTCCTAGATGAGGATATCAAAATTCTTTCTTTTTTTTTTTTTTGGATGGAGTCTCGCTCTGCTGCCAGGCTGGAGTGCAGCGGCGTGATCTCGGCTCCCTACAAGCTCTGCCTCCTGGGTTCATGCCATTCTCCTGCCTCAGCCTCCCAAGTAGCTGGGACTACAGGCGCCTGCCACAACGCCTGGCTTTTTTTTTTTTTTAGTAGAGATGGGGTTTTACCGTGTTAGCCAAGATGGTCTCAATCTCCTGACCTCGGCATCCGCCCACCTTGGCCTCCCAAAGTGCTGGGATTACAGGCATGAGCCATTGTACCCGGCCTTAAAACTCTTTCTAAAGCTCCATCCTAGAGGCTGGCAAATTTTGCCTCTGTTGCAACTACTCAAATCTGCCACTGTAGCACACAATATGTGAATGAAGGAGCCTGGCTGTGTTCCAATAAAACTTTATTACAAAACAGGCAGTGATTGGGCCAGATGTGAGCCAACCCTGTAATCATGTGTATACTGGTCCCTCAAAACCGCAGTGATATTACGGCCAATTGTTACTAAATGAGCTGTGTTCTGATGTTTAATCTATGGAAATCTATGGAAGGTAGAGGAAAAAGGTATTGTTGGCTACATTTTAAAAAATGTCTGTCAAGAGAAGAAAAGGAAAACAATGAGTTAAAAATTGGTATAAGAGTAACACTAAGACAAACAATTTCCAGAATGAACTGACTAGCTAATGACTAATAACTACTAAAGAAGTCCATTCTTCCTTGGGTATTTTTAAGAGGATATTTTCTAGAAATGATTTAGGATTAGTCCTGACATGAACAAGAGATTAAGTTAGATCAGTGGTTCCTGAAATTGACTCCCTAACAGAACCACCTGGTCGGACTTTTGAATGCTGTAAATGCAGTAAAGTTCCCAGAATCTCTGGGGATGAGCCCTGGCATGGTTATTTTTTGGAAGCTCCCTCAGCAATCTGGATGCATTCAGGCCTGCACCAGTCCAAGGATAGCATTTAAACCAAGCTTGTCCAACCCACAGCCCACGGGCTGCCACCAAGCTTATCCAACCCACAGCCCACGCGCTGCATGTGGCCCAGGACAGCTTTTAATGCGGCCTAACACAAATTCATCAACTTTCTTAAAACATTATGAGATTTTTTTGTGATTTTTTTAAAGTTCATCAGCTACTGTTACTGTTAGTGTATTTTATGTGTGGCCTAAGACAATTCTTGCAATGTGGCCCATGAAAGCCAAAAGACTGTACTGATTTAGACACCCAGCCTGTGTTCTCAACATAAACTTCAACAAAACAGCAGTTAGCATAGGTCTTCTCATTTCTTATGTTCTACTAATATGTTACGGATGTCAAACTTGATTTAATTCACCCTCCAAGAACTGAGACTTCCAGATCAAGAGAGGCCATATATTTTCTAAGCATCTAAGCCTTAGCCATCAAGGTCAAACTCAACTGGAAGGCATTCAGTCTTCCCTGAGCACATCACTTCACACTGATTCCTCTCCTTTTTAAAATTCCTAGCAGAGTTAGTGAATATTTATTGAGAACTTCATCAAATATTGGCCTTTTCATGTGTTCCTCTAGATTCTTCTAAAAAGATTTTAAACATATGAATGGTTGACTTGATAATTTTCTACTATCAACAGTACTGAGAATAGTGCTATACACAAGGTATCACATTAAATTTTTGTTAACCATGAAAAATTATAGTTTTGGATAAAACTGGGCTAAGTTTTTCTAAAAGCAAATTATTTTTAAGGCTAAGACTGCCTACATTGAAAAAGAAAACACTGTCACATTGTTAGACTTCTAAAAGTTGAACATACTATAGTAACCTATGTCCCAAAGATGTTTGAGGAATCTGAGAATCTGATGATGACTGTGCCCACAAAAGTAAAAGTGAACCCCGGATTTTTCAACCTAGAGAGACTGACAGTAATGTTGTACTACATGTTTCATACTCCTTGTTTGTTACCTGCAAAATTCATGAAATTAAAAAAATACAAACCTGTTGCTATTAGATGTCAATATCTATCTTTTTGCATTGATTGTTATCCTCACAATGATAACACAGTTGAATGGCACCTGGAGTATCACAATGCATTTTGTAGTACAAAATTGAAACACTGCTGTCCCTTCTGCAAGCCAACTAATTATGCCTAGTAGTACATTCTACATTTCATCACATATTTAGGAGGTCTGAGATAAAATAAACACTATTACAGTCCTGGGTAGATATTCTCTGTTATACTTGTCCTTAATTTATTTTTAGTTTTATTAAAAATTATAAATTAAATACATTTATAAAAATGAAAATAACACAGAAGTCTATAAAATTCAACGTGAAAGCCCCTTCTTTACTGCTCAGTGGTAACCACTGTTAACAGTTTGATATATATATTTCAAAATTGTTAACTATACATAAACACATGAATACATATATAGTTTTATTTCTAACCAAATGCAATTATGCTGCACATATTCTGCTTTTTTGAAGGAAATCTTATTTGTATATGTGATCTATATAAGTTTTAATCTTCATTATATTTTTTTAGTTATATTATAATTTATTTAAACCATCCTTTTACTGATGGACATTGGGCTGTTTATTTCTTTTACCAACACCACTGCAGTGAACATCCATGTACACACATATTTGTGCATGTGCCCAAAAGAGGAAGGAAAAGCATGAGAGGAAGAAGAAAAATAGAATTTCTGGGGCAGAGGGAACGAGAATTTTAAATCTAAACAGGCACTGCCAAATTGCCCTCCAAATCACTTAACCAATTTATACAACCATGCTAACAATGTATATTATATTCACTGTCCTATACTCTTGACAAAGCTGGATATTACCAGACTTTTAAACTTGCTCATTTGATAGAGGAACAATGCTATTTTGTTTTCTAACTTGCATTTTTCTGATGGCTCAGGAAGCTAAGCATCTTTTCATGTATTTTTTAAATAACTGACTTTTTACTTCATCTGTGAGTGTCCCTTCCCACCCTCTTGCCAATTGTTTAAGGCTTATGGGTGTATTTCAAAGTTAACTGTTTGGAATCTTTATGTAACAGGGGTAACCCTTTATGTAACCCTTGGTCTCATATATTTTGAAATATAGACATTTTAATTTTTGCATATTATCAACTGTCCATTTTTGCCTCTTACGACTTCTGGTTTTTATAGCTTAAAAAGGCCTTTCTTAGCCAGAAAATTATTCCAATAGTCTCCTTAAAAATTTTTTCTTCCCAGAATTGTATCTTTTATGTTTAATCTACTTGGAAATCCTTTTTGTCTATGGCCTGAGATGAAGACTTGACCTAATTCCTTGCCAAACACAGAGCATTCAAATTAGTCCTTAAAAGGAATCTAGCAAAAAGTAGCCCGGTACACAAACTGAGAAGACTTATGACTTTTTTTTTTTTTTTTAAGCACAACCTACTACACAGACTCAAACACATTTTTAGGGCCACAACAACACCCAGAGATATGTGTACTTACACAGAATTCAAGTGACTTAAAAGGACAAAACATTGAATAAGATGCAGACTTCCTGACAGTTAGGTAACACTTACCCATTCCCCTTTAACCTCCACCAGGAAAGCAAAGGTTTGAAAGCAAGGCAAAATATATGTTTAATGACATGCTTTATTCTTACAGCATATCTAAACTCTACGCATCTCATCAAGCTGGTGGTTAACTAGCCAATTCGAGGAAAAGGTTTCAACAGGCCTAGGATTATAGGTGAAGCCCAATATGTTACCGAAAAAGAGCAACACTTTCTCATCAAGATACAGATCACCTGCAACATTTCCTTATCATAACATTTCACAACGTTCCCTTACTTTAGGATGAGAGCGAGCTGCTTCTCTGCACCTTGTGTTGCAACAAAATCCAGTTTCAAAAATATTAGGCTGGTTTGTTTAACGTTAAAAAAAATTGTAATGAGGTCCTCACTGATGGATGTGACATTGTATTTTCAGAAATTTTAGATTCCTATTACATGGTATTTACATATTTTACAATTAATCTGCTTTACAGGATACACTACTTCAAATATGAGGCAGTATGAGTAAAGTAGCTTCAGGCTATTAGAAACCACGGTGTAGGAAACAGCAGGTGGTGAAGTTAGAGGAAAGCTGACAAACATGCCCTGCTGGCTCGAGTTACCGTTTCTGTCCCGTTTCTGTGTACAGAGTGGAGTGCCCAAAGCAACAGTTCTTTCTGTAAAGGATGAGTAAGGCTGGCACCCAGCATGTTTCAGTCAATAACTGTGTGCTGAATGAAGCCATGGAGTATATTTGAAGAAGTTTTCACTATTGTTAAGGCGATTTTAACTTTTAAAGATCTGGAGCCTGGGCAACATAGGGAGACCCTATCTCTACAAAAAAATAAAAAAATAAAAATTAGCTGGGTGTGGTGGCACACACCTCTGAGCTACTCAGGAGGCTGAGGCAGGAGGATCACTTGAGCCTGGGAGGTGGAGGCTGCAGTGAGCCAAGATCAGGAGGTGGAGGCTGCAGTGAGCCAAGATCATGCCACTGCACTCCAGCCTAGGTGACAGAATGAGACCTTGTCTCAAAAAAAAAAAAAAAAAAAAGAAAAGAAAAAATAATTTGGGATCTTTGGCCTTGCTTCTTCTAGCCCATGGTAATTACAGAGAAGGCAGCGCTATTAGGAAAAAAGGGGACATAGGAATTGATTTCTCTAAGTGCCAAATATATTGTTATTTCTACATGTTTTGGCCTATTAAAGATCCACAGATATGATGTGTATATGGCAAGATGAATGCATAATCACCTGCACAACACCCTTTATACTTCAAAGACATACAGTCCTTGGGTAAGAAACATGTTTGTTTCAATTGTTAACTTTCATAGTTCTTTACAAATTCTAGGCCAGGCATGGTGGCTCATGCCTGTAATTTCAGCACTTTGGGAGGCTGACATGGGAGGATCGTTTGAGCCCAGGCAATTCAAGACCAGCCTGGGCAACACGGAGAAACCCTGTCTCTACAAAAAATAAAAAAATTAGCTGGGTATAGTGGTGCACGTCTGTGGTTCCAGCTACTTGGGAGGATGAGGTGGAAGAATCGCTTTGCTTGAGCCCGGGCGGCAGAGGTTGCAGGGAGGCAGAGGTTGCAGTGAGCCAATATCGTGCCACTGCACTCCAGCCTGGGCAACAGAGCGAGAAGTTGTGTCAACAACAACAAAAAAAGCTAAATTATCTTTAAAAAAAAAAGTGCTAAGAGTAATGCAAAGTTGACGACTTCTAAGACTCTTAAAGTGAGTAACTAGAACAAGGAACTACTATTTTCTTTTAGAAAATGATTTAGATCAACCATGTTGTTTCATTTTCTTTCTTAAACTGGTTCCTATAGTTTTAGTCACATCGTAAGATTGTTATTAAAGGAAAGAAACAGTAACAAAGTAAAATTCTAAATTATTTTCTGTTTCAGAGTAGGAAAGCAGATTAACTGTATAATTCATTACTCATTTTACATAATTCAAAGTTCACATAATTAAAAGGAAAAAAGATGCTCTGATGCAAAGATACAAAAGTTATTGCAATTATGAGAATGATGATAGAGTGTTCTGCACTTATAACTATTTATTAAAGACTCCTGGCCTCCTCCCACCTTGGAGGATCCTAGTGTGTGTGTATATATATGTACATATGCACACTAGTATATATTACATATATAATATATATACACACGCATGCTAGTATATAGTCTATACATCATATATATGTATTACATATATATTTATACTTGTAGTATATAAGTAGTAATCTAAACTCTGAAATTATCAGACATTTATAGATTTAAAAATAAGAACACATTGTCTTTACCAACTCAATTTTAAAGTGATGTTGGGATACATTTTTTAAATGCCATCTTTCATTTTAACAAAAAAGAAAGAAGACTGAGCTTACACTTTAAAAATCTAGATGCTGAATTACTGGGTTTCATACTCACTGACAATCTCACAATTGTTGAATAAAGTGAAATAAGAGGACAGAGGCTAATCTTCAACAGAAATGACCCTCTCACTGGAGTCTTTCTTACCATGACTATGTCTCCTGGCTGGATAGTGATTTCATCATGGCTTCTGGATTCAAAGGGGTACAGTGCCCGGTAATATACCACTTTTACGTTTTCCTGTGCAGAAATGGTAAGTGGACCTTTTTCTGTTTACAAAAAAGGTGGGGGGACAAAAATAAATAATTACAGAGAACACAAATGTATGACAACAAGCCAAACAACTAACCTCTCCTCTATTGCCTATCTTCACCTCTGAACTATTTCCCTCCATTCAAGGAATTTCTGAAACGCATACTGACTGCCAAAGCAGAGCCAAATCTGACGTCAGCAACTCAAACCCATCAGAGAGTTCATTGGTGACTCCCTCTAAACAAAGGTCATTCCAAGGCTGAGTGCAGCCAGGCTGCCTAAAGGTTCCTTGTCTCTGCCTCTTGGCTGGGGCTCTAGCAGTGCAGATCTGTAAAGCATCAATACCCGCCTCCTCCCTACCCAGCGTGTTGAGTACAATGTAGCAGTTAGGATATGACCCAAAGTCTGAATCAGCCAAGGAGCAAACTTGTTTGGGAGGGAACAGAGGCACCAGTTTCCATACCAAAACATGAAAAAGCAGATGTTTTAGGCTCTTTAACATGGTCATATAAAACCTAAGTGCTGATTTCAGTTATAGTGATAATCCCCGATGAAGAAACTCTTCCTCTACATTTCTTTGGGAAATAATGAGCCTAAGGATGAACCCTAGATGAAAATAATTTAGATTTTAAATGAAACAAAATGTTTAAACATGCACATGAGCAGAGGATATTTTGCATTCTGGTTAGCAACAACTAATAACAGACCTTTGGGCATTTTTACTCAAGAGCTACAAGTATTTTGACATATAACTCTTATCTGGAAAGCAATGAGGGTAAAGTATTATCTCCATATGATTTTGAACTGTATGACATGCAAGACTTCCTACTGACTTAAGGCGAAAAAACAAATCTTCACTTTATACTAGGAGGAAGCATGAAGAACTTAAACTAACTGCCTAAGCTCAATGGTGAAATTATTTTCAGATAGAAAAAAACTATCAAAAAATGAACTTGCCCCTCCCATGACATGGTTGCTACTGTGTAGGTCTGATGACCTGCCAGTCTTTCCCCTGGACTGCACGCATCCGAAGGCAGGTAGGTGCCTAATGCAGCTCCATACCTCACGCCCATCTCTGCCCACTATGCAGCTGGGAACCAGTAAACCTTTACAGAATAGCTTGAAAGTGTTTTTTCTTTCTTTTCTTTCTGTATACTGCAGCACTAAAGAAGCACACGGATGACCAAGCAAAATTGGTATAATTTACCACACAAAGAAAAAGCAACGACTTGCTTCCGCTGAGCATTATTTGCAAAACTGTACGATCACACAACCACACAAGAATCTTAAATACATTCTAGCTTACATCTGTTATTATAAAGGATAGCTTTTTCTAGCTATTCCAATTAGATCAGTCTTTCATTTATCTCTTTGTTTAGTCTTTTATTTATCCTTTTTTTTTAAAAAAAAAGGCAAATTAGGCCAGGCATGGTGGCTCATGCTTGTAATTTCAGCACTCTGAAAGGCCAAGGTGGGAGGATTGCCTGAGGCCAAGAGTTGAACACCAACCTGGGCAACAAAGTTAGAACTGCATCTCTACAAAAAAAAAAAAAATCAGCTGGGCATGGTGGTGCACACCTATAGTCCCAGCTCCTTGGGAGGCTAAGACAGGAGGATTGCTTAAACCCAAGAGTTTGAGGCTGCAGTGCACTATGACTGTGCCACTGCACTCTAGCCTAGGTGACAGAGTGAGACTGTCTCAAAGTAAAAAGAAAAGAGAAGTAAAGAAAAGAAAAAGCAAATTATGTTCAAAGGACAAAACGCTGCCACTTTTCAAAAAGTAAAAGCAGTTTTATGCAATGCAGAGCGAAGACAGCGAATATCCCATCAGTGGAGGCAAGGGTGAAAGGTGCCACTTTCTGTTGCAGAAACAGCTCAGAAATTCCAGGGAGGGAAATAACAAACCAGAGAAACAGCAGGTATCTTTTGTAGCATATAAGACCAGTGGAACTTCACGCCACTTGTTAACTCTGTAGAGGACTCGTGGATGCCAGTGTAATGTGGGCCAGCGGCTGGCATGGTGATGGGAGAATTACACAGATCTCAACTGACCCTGGGGAAAGAAGAGCTGCCATGCTCAAAACAAGAGACTGAAGTTCTCATCTGTTAATGTAGCCAAGACAGGTCCTGATGAGATATGGGCGTTTTTCAGGAGGATCTGGGAGAGAAGATGACTTATTTTCTAGAATTATTTTTGGCTTCTAATACCTGAAGTGGACCAGGGTGCCTGGACAGCTGGCTTAGCTGGTTCTTGGTGCTGATGGAAAAGCCGACCCAGCTTGTCTTGTGCTTCCTGTTTGCCTTTCTCCTCGCCATCCTTCTTTTTGATACTCTCCTCCCTTTTCAGTTTTTCCTCCTCATGGAGTTTTCTTGGTCGCTGATGCTCATCCTCCTGCTGCACATGCTCCAGCCACTGCTTGTCCCTTTCCTGAGCTCGTCTGCCAACAAACACACTTGATTACAGCAAGGAAGCAACTCTTAAGTTAACACTACTGTTGCCTCTTTTCACAAAAAAAGCTCCATCCAGTAAATGGGATGGGAAACATCAAGGGAACATTGTTCTTCAGACGGGGCAACTGAATCAGGGCTTCAGTTCTGAGTGAGAAGAAATCACATGATTTAGGAAAACACAGAAAATTTCTGATGTATTTTATAAAGTGGTTACAAGAATAAGAAACATACTTCTTAATAATAAAGCTGGTATTAAACTGACCAAACAGAGCCATAAAACACAGAGAACACAACTTTTATAAAAATAAAATACACCCAACACTGTAAATGAAATATCACTTAAAATAAGTACATGATCAATCAGATCACTAAAATTTCCCCCCAGCAAAGGGTACAACACATTTACATGCACACATGTTGCTCCCCAAACCTGAAGCTGAAAGCAAGGGATTGTTTTATTGACTTCAACTACTTTGAATTTGTTTTTCAAAGTAGCTACCACAAATAGATAATTGTAATTAAATCTAGGCCTTGAAATTTTTTTTTTTTTTTTTTGAGACGGAGTCTCGCTCCGTTGCCCAGGCTGGAGTGCAGTGGCCAGATCTTGGCTCACTGCAAGCTCCGCCTCCCAGGTTTACGCCATTCTCCTGCCTCAGCCTCCCCAGTAGCTGGGACTACAGGCGCCCGCCACCTCACCCGGCTAGTTTTTTTGTATTTTTTAGTAGAGACGGGGTTTCACCGGGTTAGCCAGGATGGTCTCGATCTCCTGACCTTGTGATCCGCCCGTCTGGGCCTGCCAAAGTGCTGGGATTACAGGCTTGAGCCACCGCGCCCGGCCTAGCCCTTGAAATTTTTGATGGCCTCAACCTGAAACCCACAGTAAACGACTGAGAATGATTTTTCTTATTCTATAATACTTTATAAAGTCAGAAAATACTTTAAATGAAACTAATATTTAATAACAAATGATATAATAACAACTACCTCTCCATATATTAACTCCTTTAAACTGCGAATCAGGTAGGTAGTCTTAGTATTACTCCCATTTTACAAATAAGGAAGCTGGGGCAGAGATATTAAATGACTTGTCCACATCACACAGTCATATGTGCCTGGGCTTCAATCCCAGGCAGCCTGGTCTCAGAGCCTCCACCCTGAACTGCCATCCTGTGACACAGCTAATGCACATAGGTCATCGGCTAGAATTAGGAATTTGCCACGGGAACATAATTGAAACAAATTATACTTTTATTCTCCATTGTCAAAAAATTACATTTATTTCTACTCTGTATGAATGTGAAATGTTTATGCAGAAGCCTTTAAACTTAAATCTTAAACATTTTATTTACAATTTTTAAAGTGTCTTTTAGGAAAGCATAAAAACACTTTTTGGAGGGGTAAGGATACTGTTATTCATGACAACAAAAACCATAATAAAAACAGTGGCTGGGCATGGTGGCTCATGCCTGTAATCCCAGCACTTTGGGAGGCTGAGGAGGGCGGATCACCAGGTCAGGAGTTCTAGACCAGCCAGGAGTTCTAGACCAACATGGTGAAAGCTCATCTCTACTAATAATATAAAAATTAGCTGGGTGTGGTAGCGCACTCCTAAAGTCCCAGTTACTTGGGAGGCTGAGGCAGGAGAGTCGGTTGAACCAGGGAGGCAGAGGTTGCAGTGAGCTGAAATCATGCCACTGCACTCCAGCCTGGGTGACAGAGCAAGACTCCGTCTCGAAAAAAAAAAAAAAAACCTTACTTTATATTTTCTACCAATAAAGGTCACCATATATAGTGTATAACCACCTAATTTCTGAAGTTAATTTGGAGTAGTTTTTATCTATATAATTGGAATATATATTACATATTATATTTTTATTATGCTATTTTCTGTATTATGCTATTTTCTGTATTTTTCTGTATTTTATGTTTATTTCTACTCTGTAGGAATTTAACAGTTCAGTGCAGTATAGTGTGAATAATAAAAGCATTTTATACACTGTGGAGGTAAGAAAAGGATGGAATTAATCAATACATCCAAGGAGGAGACCCTTAGTCTGACCCTCAAGAAAACCATAAAACAATCATGTAAATTGGTTTGGGACGCCAGATACCTCCCCACTGGCACTGAAAAACAAACAGACGACTCTACATATCCATAAGAAAGTATGCACAGCTCTCCGCAGGTTAACTGAACTCAGCCCACTAAAGTTAACGACTTGCCTCAAGTATCCGTTTCGTCGTCTTTTTAATCTAATTTCTTTTCTTTTCTTTTCTTTTTCTATTTTTGAGATAGAGTCTCTCTCTGTTGCCAGGCTAGAGTACAGTGGCATGATCTCAGCTCACTGCAACCTCCGCCTCCTGGGTTCAAGTGATCCTCCTGCCTCAGCCTCCCAAGTAGCTGGGACTACAGGCGCGTGCCACCGTGCCCAGCTAATTTTTTATATTTTTAGTAGAAACAGGGTTTCACCATGTTGGCCAGGATGGTCCTAATATCTTGACCTCGTGATCCGCCCACCTTGGCCTCTCAAAGTGCTGGGATTACAGGCTTGAGCCACCGTGCCTGGGCTTAATCTAATTTCAATTACCAACTTTTATAACTTACAGGCTGTCATTGGGACATTTGGTCATTTTTGTTTTGTGGAGTCTAAAATTAACTGACATTTAAAAGGTAAATATCCAGTAACAAAATCAGACACAAATTTCTACAATTTACCACACTAAGTTACAAGTAAAAATAAAAATATCACAAACACAAATCTTCAAAAACAGATAAAAACATGTCTGTATCCTATGCACTAAGCAGCAGTGGCAAATTTCCCCCTTTTGTACTAAAGTTTAATTTGCAGTTGAAAAACAGAAGAAGGGAAACACAGGGGCCCACCCTGATCCTGCTGGAGAAGCCCTGTGTGGGGCGCTAGCTCAGTGGCTTGGATTTTAAACCAGGCATTCCGACCCCTGTTAGCTGTTAGTAAAAGGCTGTGAACTAGAAATGTTATTTTGGCCATTAACATGCAAATGAGCACACCAAGTGTCCCAATTTCCTTGTATAATTCCATTTATCTACATAGTAGTAGCTTGAGAGAGCTCTGGGAACTAACCAAAAACTTCAGGGAGTACTGATATATGCAAAGATTTATATATACACGTGTTTGTGTTTGCACTCACACTTCACACGCACACTAAATAAAGACTGAAGGCTCTTTCTGGTGCAGTAACTACTTGGAGAAGCCAGGCAAAGAATAGTAAATCCTCAAAGTTCCTTCCAGATGAGTCCATAATCCAAAGAAGACTCACCTTTGGGCTTCTTCTTTTTGTTTTTCTAATTCTATGATCTTTCGCTCTTGTTCTTTCTGTTTCAGTCGTTCGGCCTCCATGGACTTTTGCTTCTGGAGTTGCTGCTTATTATGTATTTCTCTTAGTTCCTATAATTAACCGAAAAACAGCTCATGTTTTTGTGACATGAGTGACAAATACATCAACTATTTATCAGCATGCAACATTTCATAGTGGGAAGCCTAGGACACTTAGGAGATAACGTTTCAGAGTTGGAAAAAGTCAACTTGGAAAGCTAAAATCACACCACATTTTGACATGACTGATTTCCAAAGGCCACTTCAGATTACATTCTAATGAGCCATACACATTATACCATTTTCCACGATCTGCTCTAGAAGAAACCTGCTAGCGAAGGGCAGGAGGGGAGCTCTACTGATAAGGCTCAGCAATCATAACGGAACGTAACCAGTTCCAAGATATGGTGAGGATCATGAATAAAACTTAAGCTTCTTTTGATTATCAATCAACAGCAACCTCTACTGACTTTGAAAATACACACGCCTCTTCTTCACTCATACCTCCATTCAAACCTCACCTCCACCTTTCACTAAGCTGCCTTAGAACAAATGGACATCTCTTTGCTACTCAATTCTTTGACCTCAGTTCTTCCCCCAAGGGTCTATTTTCTTCAAATTACACCTCTTCCAGAGCATCTTTTCTTACTAAATTTATCCTTCAAGTTGCTAACTGCTCCAAACTAAACCAGCAATCAGATTGAAAGTAAAAAGCTATAATTTGATGATGACTACCTTGGATCCAATTTCCTCACTTGATACTAGCTGCAGGAATAGCAGTAATTTCCTTAGCAGGCTACTGAAAATAAAATGCATTCTATGATATTTAAAGTACTCGAGTGACAAGTTTAAACACCTGAAAATATGAAGAACAAGGAAATGTCTGCTGAGAAAGAAACTCCCTGATTCCACAGAAATCAAATGGTCACCAATAGATTGAGTCACTGAAACTCATCTTACTTGGGCCAACAATAAATTAGATGAGTCAAAGTGCCCAGTAGAGCCAAGGTATCTTTCCAGTTGATTTCTTGATCTAACCAGGGCTGGTCCTCCCAGTACATGGCCCAGTGATCTCTATGGGGAGATTTAAGGACTAAGATTTGCCCTGTCTTCTATCGTTTTTCTCACTGGTGAGACTAGATGGGCAGGTTTCTTCCAGGCCCTAAAATTCCTACCTTTAGATTCATTCAGAGATTGAAAAACAAAGATAGACCATTTGTCTGTAGAAGGTCAGTATTAAAATATGCACTTGTTACTGGAAAAAAATTCTAAGGGTTAGGCTAACCTTTTCCTACTAATTTTGCTAAGGTTAAAGTTAAAATGCATATACAAATGTTTTATAAACTATAAGTGACACTGAGTGGCTTTAAAAGAGAACAATGAGATAAAAGAAAAAGTTTAACTGGAGATTAGGAGGCTGGGGGAGGTACTTAGGAAGAGGAAGGCATGGGAGGAAAAGAGGAAGGGGAAAGGGGGAAGAAGGAAAAAAAGGAAAGGAAGGAAGGGGGAAGGAGGGAAAAGAAGGGAGGAAGGGACTTCAGTGGGGAACCTAGCAGATGACACTGGGAATATCCAGGCAGGACACAGCAGGAAAAGGTACCTTTGTAAGGCACAAATTGGACTGCTCCCTATGGCAGCAGAACTGACATGTGGAACAGAGGAAAGGGGAAAAGAAGTCTAAGACTGGGAAGCAATGATGAAGCCTCACACTGACTGTTTAAAGTGCTGAGATCAGAAAATCAACCCTAGGGAGAAAGAAGTCCATTTTTCATCATCTTTCTCACTGCCATACCAAGGGATGTAAAACTTAAGTGTTAAAAAATCAGCAGTATTGGTTTTCTTAGTAACCCGGAATCAAGAATAACTAGTAATCAGTAATAATATGAATGAAAATTTCATTTTCAAAACCATCAAATTCTTAAATAGGTTCAGAAAAAATAACTTACAGCCAAAGACTATACTTAAAAGGTCTTTTAAGTATTCCCACAGAACTGGGAATCAAGAAACCAGGATTCTAATCTCAGGTCCCTGACATGAGCTTGCAGATGAATCAGAATAGATGATCTTTAGGTGTTCTTCAAGTTTGGGGATCTGTTAAATCTTAGACATTGTTTATCACATGAGTTATTTATTTATTTCAGTGTCTGTTTTATTTAGAATTTTATTTCTAACTGCAAGAATGAGTGAAAAAAGCATAAGCAAAATAACCCTGAGCTGAAATTAAATACAAAGGAGTAAGAAATGATGGAAGAGAAATAACATTTCAGTTTGATGTTCAGGAATCTGATTATATATTAAATAAAGAAAAGTCCTTATTTCATCCAGGAAAAAATGTATTTATGAGTGTATCCAAAATATTCAACAACAGGTACTGCACAACCAGAATGGACACTGGCCATGATGTATCAACATACTATAATAGATAGCCCATAGGCCCAAATGAAGATTTTTCATTTTTCCCCAAGAATTACACTGCACATTTCCTTTCTATACTAGGCTTTTGTAACTGGATACGGATTTATAGATCACTGATTAGCAGATGCAAGTAAAGCTAGTAATACATTAGGAGGCACTATAAAATTGAAAAACTTGTAAGAAAAAGTGATTTTGAAGAATACAGAAAAAAAATCCTACCTATGACACAGTTTCAACAATCATTTTTAAATGTATCAAATACATAAAAAAGATGTTTAAATTTTTTAAAAACACTTGTTTTTGAGTTTAGCAGCATTTGAACCAATCTTAGGAACTGATTATGTCAGTTGCAGTTTCGAGTACCTCCAAGGAATGGAGCTTGCAGGAACCGTAAAAAATAGATGACAAATAAGCTAACAGAAGGCTCTGGCACCTTATGATCCAGATTTAAAGATGGCAAGGTTTTTCTATAATTTCCTTCATCCAAGTCAAACACTGCTGAGATACAAAGTTGTAAGGAAATCAACGTGCTGCCCAGAGGCAGGCATTCTGGGTCTTCTCTTTTCTTGGACTTAGGAGTTTACTATGGCATGAATCAAAATAAGCAGAACATGGATGATTTCTAAGTTGATAAGCTTTTTAAAAAGTTGAACTTCCGAGAAGGCAATCTATAGGATGAAGAAATATACTCTTAAAAAAATGAGTGAATGGCTCTCCTTCCTTCGCTACAACGAAGTCCTTGCAGAACACCCAGTCACTTCACATAGGGGAGCAGATGGATACACTATTCTCTCATTCTTTTCCTATTAAAGAGACTCCAGTACTGGTACAGTTATTAAGAAGTATTCTTTTAACTCTTTCAGAAAAAAAAAAAATTCAAAGAGACAAACAAATCTGGTATCATTAAATTACGTATCTAGGAAATGAGCAAATTATTGGGGGAAATGGCTAACAAAAATTTCATCACACTGAAAGTATCAACTTTTCCTGGTAGGCAGATTGATTAAAATGACTCTGCAAATTCTATTAAATTCACATGGAATTTGTCACAGTTATTTCACTATAACAGAAAGAAAACAAACAAGAAATTACCACGTATCAAAAGTCAGTATCTCACTTGGTTCTTCCTAAAATTAAGTGATGTTTTTTCTAAAACCTGTAACTCTACAAAAACATGTTTCTTGGATGGGAATTAATCTAGCAATATAGTACAGAATGTACAACTTTGATTTTTCTTTTATGAATTTTATTCAAGTGTATGGTATGTTTTACACTAGGTAGAGTATGTAATAATTTGATATTATCTTCCAATAAAACATAATTAGAGTACTTTCTTAAGAAATTAAGTAGTCAAGAAATTTTAGCTGCATGTAACAAATACTTATGCAGGAAAAAATAAAACTATAAAATGTGTAGTATGTATACTACACACATATATTAAATATTAAAATAAGGTTTTTTTAAAATCACAAACAATTTATGCAGAATTATGAAGATACAGAATTTCTTAACCAGGTTCCATGAATAAGCTTCAGCCCTGTGGATACTATGTTGCATGCAGACTTGGAGTATATGGGCATTTTTCTGGTGGAGAAAGCTCACAGTTTTTATTAATATCAAGGGGTCTTTGATCAAAAACAGCTCATGAACTACAATAAAAAATTACTGGCATATCAAGATTCTGTTTTGTATTAGTTAAGATAAATGAAAATCAACTTGCTTTTAATTTTCTTTCCTAGACCAAAGAGGGAAAAGTCACTTATTTCGCCTAAAGAACTAAGTTATTTGAACCATAAAACATCTTCGGACATCCTATGGCATAGAGTCCAAGTATTTCAAAAGCAATCTGTTTGACAAATTGAATACCCAAGAAGATCCAACTATTTTTCCCCTGAGAAATGTGGCTCAAGTTTACTGAATATGGTTGTTCTGCTGCTATGCTAAAAGGCACAGAATCAATAACTGTGACTGTTTCTCCTTCATCTGGTCTTAGAGACACTCAAAAATACATGTATTATGTGAAACAATATTACTTGAAACATGAAGTAGCATGCACCTGAACAATATATATAGGAGTCCTTTGAAGAGAAAAAAATTAACTAGCAACAGGGGTCTATGAAAGGAGACTAGCAGTTAATGGAAATTTATTTGCTGATTTAGATATTTAACTTTTTTGAAGGATTTTGCTTTTGGTTCGCCTCAGGATGTCTCTTGGAAATGAGAGACAAAAACAAATATAACTTAATTACTTAAAATTCATGAACTGAACAACATAAATCAAGATAAAATTATTTAGCTCACATATACCATTTATAATAATAATCATACTGTTAATATTATATTGTTTATATTGACTTCATAAAAAATGATGTAGCTACCAGCATCAAAAATTTCAGGTGTTTATCTGTAATATCATATCCATAAAAAGTCCGAAGTAGAAGTGCTTTTCTGTAAATAAACATTATTTCTCACCTAGGGACAATATGTAGTACACAATATCAAAATTCATAGAAGGCCTCTGGAGTTTTAAAATATATTAACTTTTTCAAAGTTAGGTGGTTGTGAAACAAATCAAGAGCTACTAAAGAAAGCCAGTTAACAAACCCCATGAGGTGAGAACTTGTGCCTGGATGGAAAATTTTGAAAAATCCACGATTTCAGAACACAGAAATTATACCCAAATCAAGGTAAACTGATAGCCCATTTATCATAAAATTATAAATTTATTCATTCATTTAAAAAATGTATTTATTTAGAGACAGGGTCTCACTATGTTGTCCAGGCTAGAGTATAGTGGCTATTCACAGGCACGATCATAGCCTTGAACGTCTGGCTTCATGTGATCCTCCCACCTCAGCCTCCAGAGATACATGCCATTGTACCAGGTTACGTTTATTCATTCTTGATGCATTAAAAGTGAGAGGACTACACAGAAAAAGATAGATATACTGACTGGTTATTTATCTATTTATTTGAGATGGATGGAGTCTTGCTCTGTTGCCCAGGCTGGAGTGCAGTGGCATGATCTCAGCTCTCTGCAACCTCTGCCTCCCAAGTTCAAATGATTCTCCTGCTTCAGCCTCCCAAGTAGCTGGGATTACAGGTGCGTGCCACCACACCCGGACAATTTTTGTATTTTTAGTAGAGACGGGATTTTGCCATGTAGGCCCGGCTGGTCTCAAACTCCTGACCTCAAGTGATCCACTTGCCTTGACCTCCCAAAGTGCTGGGATTATAGGCATGAGCCACCACACCTGGCCTGATTATTTAAATTCTGAAACGGGATACACTGTTTGAAAACATGCTCAAATATTTAAATTTGAAGTCAATATTTAACAAAATGATAAGACTATTTCCAATGGCACAAAATGGTAGTCAACGTATCACAAGTGCTAAGGGAGATTGGAGCAAGGTGTATGTGTGGAAGGCGGTGGGCGGAAGAGCTAGAAGCTCCTCTCCTCTCTGCAATAGGAATAGGTAATTAGACACCCTCCACCATGAGGCTTTGGGAAGTACCCTTGGGAAATATTACCAGAAAGAGAAAACTGATTCTAGTTTGTCCTAAAAAATCTGAATTTCCCTCAAAGTATCTGCTTTAGTCACAAAGCAATATTCCATTAAGAGAAGAAAGGATTGTTTCAAAAGATTGGGTTCTTCTTAACCCTTTCCCAAATTACCTTTTATTAAATTTTTATTACCTTAAAAAGAAAAAAACCCCATGCTATAACTAAAAAACTCAACCAACCAGCTTACTGGTATGGCACAGAATCTGACAAGTGAGAGTTAGAGAATTTTATTACTTCCATGCAGAAGAGGTCTTTTTCAAAGGATCATATATGTAAAAATAAAATTTTTGCTTGAACAAAATGAAAGAAGCAAACAATACTAATTATGAGAAAGCAACACTGCTGTTTGAATTCATACTGATTTCTCTCGATGTCTCTGTGCCTCCTCTTTCTGAGTCTTTCTCCTTCCTTCATTGTTTCTCTTCACAAGCTTTTTTTTCCCTGACTTCTTACTCTGTTCTGCAGTTCTTTCTCCAACTCTTTTCTTTTTTCCTTTCGTTGCTAAACATTTTGCCTTTCACTGCCTTCATAATGAATGAGCCTCCCATGAAAGCAAGTGTCTGAAACCAAGAGTATAAAGGCTTTAGTTAAGCAAACAACCTCATTTACTATAACGGGCCTTCTCATTTCAACATCGATTCAGTTCTTAGGAGCAATTTTTAGAACAGGTAGTATTATGGGGATAATTTATATTTCTAACAGCCTCTTGTGTCTAATTTTAGAAGCCTGAATTTCCCAAGTATACTAAGGAATTAAAACATAATTGTGAATTAGTCTTAAATACTCAAATTTTGCTAGAAAATAAAATGCTATAGACATTTGGAATAGTATACTGACCATAGTATGTCTCTCATGATGGAAATATGCACATGACCCAAATAATAACGGAGCCCTTTCACATTTTTGCAGACAAGCTCAAATTCAATGATCTAAAATGCTTGTTAAAAAGATAAGACTACAGTATACAGTACCTTGTCCAGCTTGTAATTCAGTTTACACCACCATACACACACGCAACTCGTCAATAGGAAAGAATCAATCATACTCCAAGATTAATAATAACTAATAATTAACTTTTATTTATTTATTTATTTTTTTTGAGACGGAGTCTTGCTCTGTCGCCAGGGCTGGAGTGCAGTGGCCGGATCTCGGCTCACTGCAAGCTCCGCCTCCTGGGTTTACGCCATTCTCCTGCCTCAGCCTCCCCCCGAGTAGCTGGGACTACAGGCGCCCGCCACCTCGCCCGGCTAGGTTTTTTTTTGTATGTTTTAGTAGAGACGGGGTTTCACAGTGTTAGCCAGGATGGTCTCGATCTCCTGACCTCGTGATCCGCCTGTCTCGGCCTCCCAAAGTGCTGGGATTACAAGCTTGAGCCACCGCGCCCGGCCATAATTAACTTTTATAAAGAAGGCTTAGTACTTCATGGTAAATGCTATCTTAGACACTGAGCACTCATCTGCGCAGGGGAAACTGAAGCACAGAGCTGGAGATGGTTCATCATTCTTAGTCTGAGAAAGATGTGCATTGCCTGAGTAGGGCATGGAGACCTTTAGAAAGAAGTCTAAGTGGATGACGCAGCCCAGGAGAACTGCCAGGCACTGCAACACTGCCTCCTCCATTGCCACTGACTGGAAGAAAGAAATGCTCAAATGTAAACAGCCATTCACATTAGGACTTGTCCAGTACACACTGACTAGACAGGAACCAACAAGGACTCAACTTTTCAACATGAAACATAAAATCTAGCCCCGTTGGGTGTTGGATTCTCCTTATTTGACCTCTTACAGGAGCCTGGTAAACTACAAGCTGTACTTTGTGCTGCTGCTCCATGTTAGAGCTAAGACATTAAAATATGGAACATTAGGCTGTCAGTGCCAAGGAAAAGTGCTATAATAACTACTGACATCACCAAGGTGAAGGTAAAGTCAGGTGCCACTGTCCAAAAAGTCCTGGCAGTAATGTTAGTTAACACTTGTTTGAATCATAATTTTATACCTATAGGTAAGCACTGTGTGTAAGAAAAACAACTACCCTTTTGGTACACAGAGTCTCCAAAAAAGTTGGGAGTTTTAATTTTCGTGTAAACTGAAGTGAAAGTCATAGATAATAATTTTAAATTGTTGTTTCTAGAATGTGGATTTGAGAAGACTACTGAACAGATTTCTTAATAAGGTATTTGTTACATACACAACACAGTTTAAAAGCAGAAATTTACGGTAAATAAATTTTATCCACTGAATTCAAACTATTTTAAGATGTACTAATTCATGCTAGCAATAATCACAATACAATTAATTATTCCTGGTTAATTCACTGTTCAAATATTTCATTTGATAATCAAAAACCTAAAATTTCCCATGCATATCAAGGGCAGCATAAGTACAAAGGCTGCCAGTTGGGGAATTTGCAGCGCAAGAGCTTCAATATTTCAGGGTGCTATCGTTTCTCTTCTCCCACCCTCCCTGTTTTTATAGACTTATTTACAACCCAAAAGCAAACTTTATTTGCTACAGTAAGATTCCTGTTTCCTTTCTCAAGTAATTATTGGTTTGGGTGGTAAATAGAAAGATATTTACGCCTTAGGATTTTTTTTGGAATATATAAATGTGACACCTACAAGGTAAATATCTATTAAAATGCATGGAAAAACAGCCTTTTTTGAAAACAAAAAATAAGCCTTTAATTTCCAAGGATTATGCAGAAATTTAAAGGCCCATGACTTTGAATGTGGAGCCATTTAACAGAAGACCACAATTGTAATTATGCCTTCTGTTTTCAATAGGTTGCTTCCTATACGAAACAAATACCTATTAACCTGTAACTTTTTCCTCTTTAATTAATGCTTGGAGAATTTCTATCTTTGCTTATCAGATTCTGGGTAGGGAAGGGAGGAATTTAATTCTTCCTGAAGAAAATGGGAGAAATCCACAAAAGACAAATTAATCTGAGCAAGACATTCTAGAGGAAAGAACTAAATCAGATTGTATGTTAAAAGAAAAGGCAAGTGTAAGTGTATTCAGTTTTTTGACTAAATACGCTTCCTATACTTCCTAATAACTGTCTTATAACTCAGAATCTGGGCTGAACCAGGGTACGATTATTCCCTGTTTTATCTTTATATCTAAGAAACTGGACATAACTCTGAACATGCATCAAATGATTTACTGCAATTTACCCAAAATAGTGAGAATCAGTTTGTGTTAAATGTTATCCTCCTTTGTGGAGCCAGCCACTTAATACAGATTTAGTATCCTGATCAACTAATTTTAAAATTCTGTACTCTGTAAGGTACTCCTCCAGTGTTTCTGTACTAATCTATAACGAGGGAATTGCATTTCCTTCTTCCAGGTGAACAATCTATGTGAACATGAAATACAAAAGAATCAGAAGCCCGAATTTCTTTTCTGTACTCTCCAGCTGGCTTCCTTTAAGGAAAGGAAGGTTTAGGATACAGCAAATTCACACCACCAGGTTAGATGTGTGAAATGACACATCCCAGGAAGGTAGAAGTAATTTTTGCATCATCAGTGTGGATGCTCTAAAGGCACTGCTGATCAAGAGGGACACTGAAGAAATTCCAAGGGTCACGAGGCTGGCTCTGCCTGGTCTATCTCATCATCCTAGAAAACACAGTTGCTAACGGACACATGCTCTAAGGTTAGAAAAAAGTACTTCATTTTCCAGTGTGGCTACAACAAAGAAAAGTGGGCAAATGACACTTAAGAGACTAAATGATAAATCCATCTCTGAGTTGTCTCAATCAAATTCTACAAATCTTTTGATTCTCCAATTTAACTGTTTGCTTTGGCTTTACCAGGTTTGAGAGGAATACTAGAGGTAATAAGCATAACACAACATATTAACTAAGTCCTCCAAATGTATGTTAAATAACAAAACAATATAGTTATACTGACCTGTGATTTGTTTATTGTTTTGTTTGTTTGTTTTTTGAGACAGGGTCTCAGTCTGTTGCCCAGGCTGGAGTGCAGTGGCACAATCATGGCTCACTGCAGCCCTGACCTCCCAGACTCTAGTGATTCTCCGACCTCAGCTTCCCAAGTAGCTGGGACTACAGGCACATGCCACCGTACCCGACTAATTCTGGTATTTTTTTTCTTTCTTCTTCTTTTTTTTTTTTTTTTTT
>NW_012116267.1:2751941-2764971 GCF_000951035.1 Colobus angolensis palliatus
TTTTTTTAGTAGAGACAGAGTTTCACCCTTTTGCCCAGGCTGGTCTTGAATTCCTGAGCTCAAGTGATCCACCTGCCTCCCAAAGTGGTGGGATTACAGGCACACGCCACTGCACCTGGCCTGACCTGTGATTTTTAAACTCATCTTATTAATTTAAATTTAAAGTTAATAAGAGAAGGCCAAAATTAAAATTAAAAAACAAGAAGAAATATTCTTATTTAAAAATAAGTATATTTGGAAAAAGGGCTAGTGGGAAGGGGGGCTAAAATTAGCCTTTATATAAGAAACTCTGTGATGCTGAAAGCAGCCATAGTCAATTAAACAAAGTAGGGGTGACTCACCACATAATAAGGGTGTTCTCTTTAGTAATGGCAACAGCAATTCCATCACCAAAATTATTTAATCTACAGATCTTCTAGACATTTATCAAAAGTCTCTCACTAGAGTATCATTTCCTAATACCTGAACCTTGTTTTGGGGAGTCAAATTTCTAGAAAAAGAATCTTAATGTGAAGGCACAAATCTGGACTACTACCTGGGTTCAGAAGATAGCTTAATATTTAACAGTTTATATCCCAAGAGACTATTAAAAAGCAATGTAGGTTTTGCAACAATGCTATTTTCTTTTTTCTTTTTTTTTGCCTATAAAAGAGACAAGTGACAATGAAAGTTAATGTGAGCATGTTTTAATTGAACTTAATCTTTTTTGTTTTTTTTGTTTTTAATTGTACTTATTCTTGAGATGGTTAATTTACAGCTGTACTTCCAATACTGACATACCACACATAATCATATATGCATGAATATAGAACATATATAGTGTACAAACATACACACACTGTGTAAGCATGAAAGCAAAGTGAAGAAAAACACTAAGTTGGCTCAAATAATATTTCCCCTAAGAGCACTTTCCTGGAATTGTACAATTGAGAAAAGATCATTACCTAATACTCTGAAAGAACAGCACACATACCTCCAACTCAGATGTCTAGACAATTTGGCCTCGAATCTCAATCCAAAGGTCAACTATTATAAAAGTTTCAAATATAATTTCTAATTTTTAATTTTGTTTTTAGAATTAAAGAATAGGAGTTTTACTTCTTCCTACTGTCAAAAGCTGAATTGGCCAGAGTCAAGTATAAAGAATTTTAAGTTAGATAAGGAAAACAAATATTTGGAGGGGAAAAAAGTATAACATCCAATTTCTTATAAGAATAACAAAAACGTTAGTATCTACATACATCTAAAGTAGTATATGACTGTTTATAAGAAATAAACTGTGTTGTGATTTTAAGAATTAACATTCTTTTTTTTCTTTTTTTTTTTTCTGAGATGGAGTCTCGCTCTGTCACCCAGGCTGGAGTGCAGTGGCACGATCTCGGCTCACTGCAAGCTCCGCCTCCCGGGTTCACGCCATTCTCCTGCCTCAGCCTTCCAAGTAGCTGGGACTACAGGCGCCCGCCACCACGCCTGGCTAATTTTTTTTGTATTTTTAGTAGAGATGGGGTTTCACCGTGTTAGCCAGGATGGTCTCCATCTCCTGACCTCGTGATCCACCCGCCTCGGCCTCCCAAAGTGCTGGGATTACAGGCGTGAGCCACCACGCCCAGCCAATAATTAATATTCTTAAGATGATACAGTTGTAAAGTTAAATCAGAAACACCAAATCTGAAAGAGGCTGTGATCTAACCATTTTACATTTCCTCAGAGTTTTGGCATTTTCCCAATTTTACTGCGCAAATGTGACAAAACCATACACCACTTCTGCCACAAGAGACAAAAGCAATTACTCCACTAAAACGGTAAGATTTAAAAATGTGAGGTAACAAAATAAAGATCTACATTTAAGCGCAATGAAGATAAGAAGTGGCAGAAAAATTCTTAGTTTTAAAAAACAATCCCTTTTAATAGTATTCAAAGAACATAAGAGAGATAAAGCTTTTGGAATCAACTTGATGTGATCGCAAACAGACAAAAGAATGGAGATGTGTCAAAATATGATTCAGGTTAAAAATAGATGTCATGCTGGGGCCACTCATTCAGCCCTAATTTATAGATGCCAAATTCATTTTTGTATTTTCAAGTAGAAAAGTGCAATTTAGATTGTCTCACAATGGCATAATAAATTTTTCTGCCTGAGATTAAATAGCAACTAATCATTTGGACAGTTAAAAAAATTAAAGGGTAGGACATACATGTAGGCACACATAGAAGAGTTACCTTCAGCTGATTATTGAAAATATCAATCTCCTGTAGTTTTGATCTAGTTTCTTTCTCCACTTCATCCAGTTGGTCTCGTAGCTGCTGCCGAGCTAGTTCTTTTGCTTCTAAGGCTCTTTTAAGTGTAACAAGTGAATCTCCTATTTTAGAAAAACATTGCAAAGATAAGAACAACTTTAATTTGCAGTGAGGAAAATGTTTTTTAATGTTCTCATTTCACTTAAGGAAATTCTTGCTGGTTATAAAATAAGAGAAGGCCAGGCACGGTGGCCTATACCTGTAATCCCAGCACTTTGGGAGACCAAAGCGGGCAGATCACCTGGGGTCAGGAGTTCAAGACCAGCCTGGCCAATATAGTGAAACACCATCTCTACTAAAAATACAAAAACTAGCTGGGTGTGGTGGCGTGCACCTGTAGTCCCAGCTACTTGGGAGGCTGAGGCGAGAGAATCTTGAACCCGGGAGGCGGAGGTTACAGTGGGTCGAGATTGCACCACGGCACTCTAGTCTGGGGGACAGAGCGAGACTCCATCACAAAAAAAGAAAGGAAAAAGAAAAGGCCAACTTTAAAAATAAACACCTACTGTGCAAACTGTTCTGCTGAACTTGTTTTAATTGGTCATTGAGTATCTGTTTTTCTGGAATAAGTCTTCCAAGCATTTGCTGAGATTCCTGGGAAGGAAGGAGGAAAACAGTAATGAATGACAGGGAAGGCTACCATGTCTACATTAAGATCCAGGCAGAGCTTAAGTCAGTTTTCTCAGACTCTTCCCAAATCCTGTATGGTGAAGCTGCATTTAATCGTTAGGTGAGGCTCCTGCTTTCTTGCCAATAAATTAACTGTTTGCCAAATGCTTTTCCCTAAAATAAAGTTAAGACAGCGATAGCTTCCCTGATATTTCTTATATTTTTGTTGACTTACTGGATATATATGAGCTTCAAAAAATGTACATTAAGTACTACTCCACAGAGATAAATTGAAGTAATGATCTTCCAATGGCACTGGGATCAAATGCAAATGCAGTGATCCTACTGTTTGTAAACTCACTCAGTGGTCTAAATAGGAGTTATCTTATTACTCTGTCCTGAACTTTGATACTTACTAAGGCTGAACTTAGGTTTACCATATACCTGAAGTTGGAAACAGAAATCAAAGATTTTTAACAACTAGACTCTTAGCTGCTATATATATTTTTCCACCACACTGGATGGAATTTTAAACAGGTACACAAAAGTTTTGAAGCAACTATTTTTTTAACTGACACAAGAAAAAAGTTAAGCCACACTGCACAGGCTGTTTGAATTTTTGTGGTTAACTTGCCAAGCATAGTATTTGCTTAAATTTAGCTGAAAATATCCTGTATAGTTTCTGCACATTTCAGTAAATGGCAGCCTTCCCAGGTTATAATAAAGAATATTTGACTCATTTTTACCTTGATAAAAAATGAAGTCTATATATTGACTTTTTGTTTGAAAAACTAAAAATGCCTAAATTAAAATTTTTCATCAGAAGCTAAAAACCCATCCATTTTGGAATAACCACCTTTAGATACAGACTGGCTTACGTAGAATAAATCTCTGTAATGTATGTCTAAATGGTAGAAAGAGTTAACTCAATAGCAAGAATTTAGAAGCATCTTCTCCTATGAATAATCCATAACAGAAAAAAAAAAAAACTTGATAAAACAGAATACACATATCAGATCTGACTTATCTCCAAGGCAAGTATCTGCTAATCCCTGTACAGAAAGGAAACCAGTATCTCATTACCTACTACGTACTTTTCTTTCTTCAAAGAATGTTTTATTTTTCACTTCATTACATTTTGGGGAATCCTGATTTTTATCATATTATCAGTAAGTGAACATTCTAAGCATCAATCTTAAATAATAAAAATTGTACTTGGTCATATAGTATTAGGTGATAATAATTAGATAAATAAACCCATGGCCTTCATCCTTAAATTTTCCAGGAGAATATTTTATGAAACTTCACCTCAAGAGTTAATGAAAGACACTTAAAGAGAGTTAACACATAGAAAAATATACTTAGGCCAAGGTGGGCGGATCACCTGAGGTCAGGAATCCGAGAACAGCCTGGCCAACATGGTGAAACCTCATCTCTACAAAAAATAGAAAAATCAGCTGGGTGTGGTGGCGCTTGCCTGTAATTACAGCTACTGGGGAGGTTGAGGCAGGAGAATCACTTGAACTTGGGAGGCGGAGGTTGCAGTGAGCCAAGATTGCACCACTGCATTCCAGCCTGGGCAACAGTGAGACTCTGTCTCAAAAAAAAAAGAAAAGAAAAATATACTTAAAAAGGTGCATGCATTTTGTAACATTTTAAAATAATTTCCAGCAATCAACTTCTGATACTTTTTACTTGACAAATCTCAAATTTCAAATGTATAAGAACGTTCTTAGGACTTCAAAGTACATGAAACAATAACTGAACAGAAATGAAAGGAAAATGGACAAATCCACAATGACCAAGATGTCAGTGTCCCACTCTCAGTAGCTAATAAAAGTAGCCACAAAATCAGTCAAGACATAGGAGACTTGAAGACCACCATGAATCAACTTGATCTAACTGACATTTAGGGGACACTCCACATAACTACAACAGTATGCACATTCTTTTCAAGTGCCCATAGAATACCCCAAGACAGATCATATGCTGAGCCATAAATCTCAATAAATGTGAAAGAATTAGAATAAATTACAAAGAAAATTTTTAAAAGATTTTGAATTGAATAAATATGAAAACGCAACATATTAAAAATTTGTGGGATATGGTAATGTCAGTGTTTAGATGGAAATTTAAAGCTTAAAATGTTTGTATCAAAAATGAAGAAAGGTCCAAAATCAATTATCTAAACTTCCTCCTTATGAAGCTCGACAAAAGAAAATTAAACCCCCATAAGTAAATGGAAGAAACAAGAGAAAAAGAGCATAAATAAATAAAACAGAAAACAAACATACCACAGAGAAAAACAATAAAGCCAAGAGCTTATTAAAAAAAAAAAATCAATAAAGCCAAGAACTTATTTTTTAAAAATCAACAAACTCCAGATAGATTGATCAAGAAAAGAAGGAGGAGAGAGACAGTAGGAGAAAGGAGAGAAGGGATTAGGAAGGAAAAGGAGGAGGAAGCAGGAAGATGGGAGTGAGATGACACAAATTACCAATACCAGGAAAGAAAGAAGGGACATCACTACAGATACTACAGACTTGCATACAATAAGAGAATGTTATAAACAACTTTATACAAATAAATTTAATAATTTAGATAATATAAACAAATTCATTGACAGATACAAATAATCAAAACAGATTCAAGGAGAAAAAGAAAATCAGAATAGCCCTATACCCACTGAATACATTTTATAATTAAGTCTTACCACAAAGAAAGTTCCAGGTCCAGAGGGCTTCACTGGTGAATGCCACCAAAATTTAAAAAAGAAATGCTATTTCAACACAAACATTTTTAGAAAATAGAGGAGGAAGGAATACCTTCCAACTCATTTTCTGAGGCCAGCATTACCCTGATATCAAAACTAGACAAGCATATTAGAAGAAAACTAAAAACCAATTATCTCTGTTGAATTGAATTCAACAGATTTAAAAAGATCCTTTAAAAAATAATATGAAATGGAATGTAGTGAAATATTTTAATAAAGGGTAATATACCATGATCAAAAGTGGTTTATCCCAAGAATGGAAGGCTGATTTAACATTCAAATGGCAATCCATGTATTTCATCATATTATCAAAATAAGAAAGAAAAATCATAATACTTATCTCAATAGATGCGGGAAAAAACATATGATCTAATTCAACACCCATTCATCATAAAAGCCTCAGCAAAAAGGGAAGTCCATCAACCTGATAAAAGGCATTTACAAGAACCCTGGTTAACACTATACTCAATGGTGAGAGAGCTTTCCTTCATCGAGAGAGAACAAGGCTCTTCCCACTTCTATCCAATATAGTATGGGAGGTTCTGGTCAACAAAGTAAGACATACAAAGAAAGTCAGTTAAGCAATCACAGACATAAGGTCAATATACAAAAATAAATTCTATTTCCATATACTGGCACCAAACAACTGGAAACTAAAATAAAAATATGCAATATACAATAGCATCAAAAGCCACAAAATACTCAGGGATAAACTTTACAAAGTATATACAAGACTTAGACAGGGTAAACTATGAAACATTGCTGAGAGAAATTTATAACAACCTAAACAGAGATTTATGCCATAGATTTACTATTGCTAAGATGTCAAATCTTCCCAAATTGATTTATAAATTCAATGGAATTCCAACAAAATTCCAAGCATGTTTGTAAAAACTGATAAGCTGATTCTAAAATGTACATGGAAATGTTAAGGACCTAGAATAACCAAAAACAATTCTGAAAAAATAAGAACAATAACAGAGAATTCGTATCACCTGACTTCAAAAATTAGGTGTCGACAGAGTGAGATACTGGTAAAGGACAGACAGATCTAAAGAACAGAATAGAGTCCAGAATAGACCATTACAAATATGTTTAACCGATTTTCAACAAGCTACCAAGGTAACTCAATGGGAGAAAAGCCAGTGCTTTTAATAAATTGTGTTATAACAACTGTGTATCAGTATGTAAAAAAAAAACCTCAATCTTTACCCTATATGCAAAAATCAACTTGAAATAGCTCATAGACCTAAACATACAAGATACAACTATGAAACTTAAAATTTT
This sequence comes from Colobus angolensis palliatus, assembly GCF_000951035.1. NCBI lineage: Eukaryota > Metazoa > Chordata > Mammalia > Primates > Cercopithecidae > Colobus > Colobus angolensis. The sequence goes on from NW_012116267.1 coordinate 2,758,909, forward strand.
AAGTTTTTTTTTCCATTTATAAAAACTTATAAAACTTATTTTTTTTAAACTCCAAAAACTTCTAGAAGAAAATAAAATATCTGCGATCATGGGGTAGTCAAAGATTTCTTAGATAGAACATAAAAAGCACGAACACCAAAAGAAAAAAATGGTAAACTGAACTTTATCAAAATTTAAAACTTCTGCCCTTTAAAAAATACCATTACAAAAATTAAACCCAAGTCAGATTGGGAGAGAATATTTGCAAAACATGTATCTGACAAATGACTTGTTAAGAACATAAAAATAACTTTTACAAATAAATAGTAAGACAGCCCAATAAAAAATGGGCAAAAGATTTGTTCAGACACTTCAACCAAGATATACAGTAAAAGATACTCGCCAATAAACACGTAAGATGATTCCTGACATCATTAGCCTTCAGGGAAATACAAATTAAATGATCAGAATGTAAAATGGTAGAAACTCTGTGCAGTTTGACAGTTCTCTTGCTTTTCTTTCTCTTCTCTCTCTTTTTTTTTTTTGAACAGGGTCTCATTCTGTGGCCCAGGCTGTCAGTGGCTCAATCATAGCTCACTGCATCCTCCATCTCCTGGGCTCAAGTGGCCCTCCTGCCTCAGGCAGGTACTACAGGTGAATGCCCCCATGCCAGCTAATTTTTAAATTTTTTTTTATGTAGAGATGGGGTCTTGCTATGTTGCCCAAGCTGGTCTCAAATTCCTGGGCTCAGGCAATCCTCCTACCTTGCCCTCTCAAAGTATTGGGTTTACAGGTGTGAGCCACTGTGCCCAGCCTGACAGTTTCTTATGGGGTTAAATATATACTTATATGACATGGTAGTTCCGTTCCTAAAAATTTACCCAAGAGAAATAAACCATTTCCACATAAAGACTTGTACATAAATGCTCACTGCAGTTTTATTCATAAAAGTTCCAAACTGGAAAGAACCTGAGTATCAACCAATAGGTGAATGGACATATAAGGAAACACTACTCCGCAATGAAAAGAAACAAAGGAGTCATTCACTCAATAACACGGATACATCTCAAAAACATCATGCTGAGAAAAAGTCTGACATAAAAGAGTCACAGACAAACATGATCATCTGCAGGCAACATTTACATGAATTTGATGCCCCTATAGTTCAACACTTGGTACCAAACCAGGTTATATCATAACAACTTTGGATAGGCTTTAAAATGAAGAGAGAACTAATAGTGCTCTGTGCATCTCCAACTATTTACTATACGTATAGCTCTCATATGACCCCCTAAAATACTTAAGTGTACTTATTTATTATAATTATCGCAGTAAAGCCAAAGTCCTGTTGGTGGACTACAGGTTCTGTGTGATCCAGCTCCCACCTGCTCTAACCAGTAGTCTCTTTGCTGTAACTGGCATCTCAAGAGTCTTGTCATGGCCTCAGGACTTTGGCACTGCTATTTCTCTGCCTAGATCTTGCTCTGCCAGATACCCACATGGCTTGGCCTATCAATAATTTCAAGTCTCTGCTCAAGTGTCACCATCCAGAAAGACCTGTCTTGGCTACCTTAGTTAAAATCACCACCTTTCTTATCCCTAGGACTCTCTATTCCCTTCCCTACTCACTCTCCCTAGCACTTTTCATCTTCCAATACAGTACACACTTTATTTTGTTAGTCTCTGTTCCTCCTGCAAACAGAGGGTAAACTCCCAGAAGACAAGACTGTCTGTCCCTGCTGTAGCCTCAGAAACTGCAAAAGCACCTGGCCCAAAGCAGTGCTCAATAAACATTTGCTGAGTCTGTCTCCTTGACAGGCTACTTTTCACACAAAGACCCTGTCTACTTCATTTTTGCTTCCCAGTGCCTAATACAAGATAGTTGCTTAATGTTTACTGAATAAATAAGTAAATGAAATGAATTAGAGAAAAGGATGCCAGTTTAATAGCATTTAAGAGGCATATTTCCGCACCTGTAATTGTTGCTGTAGATGGGTGATTTCGGCAATTCTCAACTCTCTAGATTTGTTTGTGCTCTCAATTTCTTGCCTTTGGGTGGTCAATCGACATCTGATATCTTGAAGTTTCCCTTCTAGTTGATGCTTTTTATCATTCTTGAACAAATGAAAGAGTAATAAAAAATTATTACTGTTTTTAATGGTTCCAACTATTTCCAAAGTATAACCAAACTTCACTCACTAGAGCTTCTAATTCAAATTCCAATGTCTTTTTCTTTGCTTTCAGTACAACTATGTCCTCTTGTTCTTTGTTTCTTTGATTTAGTAGTTCTTGCCTTCGATTCCGCTCCCACTCAAGTTGTCGTTGCCTTTCAAGTTCCCGTTTTGCAGCCTGTGACATTTACAAAGAGACAAATTACTAATTTTTCAGTTCTTACACTACACAATGTCTCTTCACAAAAGTGACATCTAGTAAGTCCTTCCTTTTAGGGAGTAAATAATAAACATTACAAGAAATCACATTACAAAACAAAAAATAACTTACAAAAATACGGTACTCCTTCTATGGGAATAAATACACAGAACTGGCTATTATATTTATGTAATATTATATTTATGTAAGACGACAGGATCATTTCTCCATTAGAATTCCATTCTTTATGCCTTCAAGAATGCTTGATGTACTAACTAAAAGTGCTCCTTCTTACATACTGACACGCCAAGAAGGCAAATTTCTTTATGCAGTAAAATCAAACTAAAACACCCCTGAACAAAAACAAACAAAAGTTGATTTTACTCCACCAAAAGAGAAGTTATTATTTAACTCCAGCCTGGGCGACAGAGAGAGACTCTGTCTCAAAAAAAAACGAGTTATGTCTATAAGTTTCTTTCTTTCTTTTTTTTGAGACAGGGTCTTGCTCTGTCACCCAGGCTGGAATGCAGTGGCCCTCCAACTACTGGCCTCAAGTGATCATCCCTCCTCAGCCTCCCAAAGTGCTGGGATTTTACAAGTTTGAGGCACGGCACTCAGGCTACTTTTTTATATCGAAAAATTCCTCATTTTTATCTTTCATTCACATCAGAGAACTATGTGTTGCTTCTGCAGTAATGTACTAAAATTGGAAAAAGAGACAAGATTGGCTTAGTCCCTTTCCAGGTATGGTGCTAAATTTATGAAGACTTCCATAGAATATAGGGAGGATGTCCCAGACATATTTTTAAAAGAGTTTAAAAAGAAGGTTGCACAGGCCGGGCGCAGTGGCTCATGCCTGTAATCCCAGCACTTTGGGAGGCTGAGGCAGGTGGATCACCTGAGGTCAGGAGTTCGAGATCAGCCTAACCAACATGGTGAAACCTAATCTCTACTAAAAATATGAAATATTAGCTGGGTGTTGTGGTGGGCACCTGTAATCCTAGCTACTCAGGAGGCTGAGGCAGGAGAATCGCTTGAACCCAGGAGGCAGAGGTTGCAGTAAGCTGAGATCATGCCACTGCACTCCAGCCTGGAAGTGACGGAGTGAGACTCTGTCTCAAACAAACAAACAAACAAACAAAAAGAAGGTTGTAATTGGTATGACACTATTACACTGATTTTTAAAAAATTGCACAACCCTCATACTCTCCACCATATAAACCTTTATATTTTTATATAGGTGTATACAGATAAAACAGTCTGGAAAAACACGTAACTGGTATCAGTGGTTTGTTACAAAATTGTATCATCAAAAACTTGTACATTAGTGTTCATAACAGCATTGTTTATAACAGCCACAACGACCATCAACTGCTGAATGAATTAAAAAATGTGGTATACCCATATAATAAAATATTACTCAGCCATCAACAGGAATAAAGGACTGATTTTTACAACGTGGATGAAACTTGAAAACATTATGCTAAATGAAAGCCAGAAACAAAAGTCCATATATTGATGATTCCATTTATAAAAAATGTCCTAAATAGGTAAATCTAGAAAGATAGAAAGTAAATCAATGACAGACAGGAGCTGGAGGGAGAAAGAAATGGGGAGTAGCTGCTTAATGGGTAAGGAGCTGGAGTGATGAAAATGTTCTGGAATTAGGGATGACGGCTACACAACTTTGGGAATATACTAAAACTATTGAATTATAAAAAGACAAAGATGGCATGACTAGATCACTTGGATAATTCTGAAAAGGGGTAATTGCACACTAACTCGGGGTGGCTCCACTCTCGCCTGCTTACCTCTCGCCTCTCAATTTCCTTCCTCCTCTCCTCCTCTCTCTGCCGTTCTAGCTCCCGCTGCTTTTCCAGTTGCTTCTCCAGTTCCAGTTGTCTTTTGCGCTCTTGCTCCTGGCGCTCACGCTCCTTCCTCTCCTGCTCTGCCCGCTCCAGCTGGGCCAGGCGTTCCTGCTCTTTGCGCTGCTGCTCCAGGAGAGCTTGCCTTCGTTTCTCCAGTTCCAGGTTGCCACGTTCAAAGTTCTCCCGCTTCTTATCTTCAAACGTTACTTCAGACAAGGAACACAGCAACTATGAAAGCTCATGATTTTCAACATACTCTTTTCAAAGGAAAACTCACCAGTGTATTTGAAACTTGTAGTACAAACCCAAACTCAGAACTCCCTAAGCTTCTGTGTCCTTGTTAATGAGCACAATAAAACCCCCTTTGCCTAACCTCTCTGCTTATATCTTCTCCTCCACACCAAACACTGTTTCTAAAAGATCCTCATCTAGCAGTTCTACATCCCTACCCAGACTCCTTTCCTTCCCTGTTACTCCATCCTTTCCCTTCTTCCCATGAGCTTGCCTTAGGAATTAACCCCCTCTCTTCCGGACCATGAGTCTCTGCCTCTCTCCTTCCTTCCCCTTGCCTTATAACTGTGCTGATGAGTCCTGTATTCTAACAAGATTTCTCAAAGCAGAGCTAAAGGTGAGCTTTTCACACTGAAGAGCAAGCTGTGTCCTTATCCCTATAGAGATCACAGTCAGTCAACAATTTTTTCTAACCCATTATTCAGTTTCCTTCTTTGACACATCAATTATAAATTTAGAATGATTACTCGGTTCTATCACTTTTTCTCTAATACTTTGTTTCTGTCCATTTTATTTCTAAATTTTCTACAATCCCATCATCCGCGTCCCTTACTACCCTCAACAGCGTCTATTTCATTTCCGTGTCGGCCTCACGCAATCCTCCTTGGTACCAACCCCAGCCAGGGGAGTGTTCATTGCCACCCTGTGCAGCATGCCAGTCCCTGGTCCACGTCTAAGAACCATCACTTCTCACTCTGCCTTGAGATCTGCAGCTGCGAGCATCCTTCTTTGGCTTCTTCCCACATTCCTGTTTGGACTTCACTGCTTTAGACAGACTTCCTTCACATACTGTAGTCAGCAATTAGAGATGAAAGAGGGCAAGTACGTATTGGTTTCCTTGCTCACCTTTGGTAATTTCAGAGGAGATGGTGTCCTCTATTCTGATACCTTAAAATTCAAAGTCCTGGCTGGGTGCAGTGGCTCACACCTGTAATCCCAGCACTTTGGGAGGCTGAGGTGGGCAGATCACCTGAGGTCAAGAGTTCCATACCAGCCTGCCCAACATGTTGAAACCCTGTCTCTACTAAAAATACAAAAAAATTAGCTGGGTGTGGTGGCAGGCACCTATAATCCCAGCTACTTGGGAGGCTGAGACAGGAGAATCGCTTAAAGCCAGGAGGCAGAGGTTGCAGTGAGCCAAGATTGTGCCACCGCACTCCAGCCTGGGTGACAAGAGTAGACTCCATCCCAAAAAAAAAAAAAAAAAAAAATTTCAAAGTCCCCCTACCACAGAAAGGGATGATGTAAGGTGATACATCTGCAAGGTGGATGAATCTCAAAAATATTGTGCCAAGTGAAAGATGTCAGTCATAAACAGTCATACATGATTCAATTTATATGAAATATCCACAATAGGTAAATCCCAAGAGACAGAAAGCAGATTGGTGGTTGCCACAGGCTGGAGGGAATGATGGATATGGAGTTTTGTTTTGGGGTAAGGAAAGTATCTTGGGACAAGAGAGAGGTTGTGACTGCAAGACACTGAGAGTACACTAAATGCCATTGTTGGGAACTGAATGTTTGTGCTGCCTCACCAAAATCCATACTTTTGAGC
>NW_012116267.1:2765797-2779276 GCF_000951035.1 Colobus angolensis palliatus
AATTCCACGTGAGCAAAAAAAAGTGAAGGCTGCTGTCTGTACGCCAGGAAGAGGGCCCTCACCAGAAACCAAACCTGCACACTGTGATCTTGGACTTCCAGCCTCCAGGATGGTGAGAGAGAAAATTCCTGCTGTTCAAGCCGCCCCGTCTATGCTATTTTGTTATGGCAGCCCAAGCAGACTAAGACAGCCACTGAACTGTACATTTTGTATTATGTGAATCTCATCTCAATTTAAAAAACTCTCCAAGTCTCTATATATCTTTTTAATTCCAGCATCTGGCAATATTCCTAGTACGTAGAAGGCATACAATAAATGGCTGTTGAAAGAATGAATGCACAAATGAAATCTCTGAAAATGTTGTTTCCTGTTCAAATTTTTAAATGAATGTCTACTAAAAACGGAAAAAGAAAATTCTGCATTCCAAGCATTCCTGTCCTTATCTGCCATTGAAACTCGATTCTCATTGTTACCAAAACCTGAAATATTCTCACTTCCACTTGTGGTAACCCTATTCATCTTGAAGTCTCAACTCAACTGTGACCTCTTCCACAGACATTTAATTCCTCATATCTTCCCCAGTCTACACCAACCAACCATAAGTGAGGTCTGTTGTGCATCTATAATAGTTTCCAGGAATTCATCCCACTCACGTGCTGCTTAAGTGATTGATTATATGGATATCTTAAATCCTCTAATACATTTTAAAGTTTCTAGAGAGTATGAACCATGTATTAGCATTTAGATTCTTTGCTCAACATGCAGTCTTGCACATAGAATATATCCAATAGTATTTCATCAGTGAACAAAGGGTAATAGTTCAGACAATAAACTGGGACAGCTAGTGTTCTGACCAGACCAATTGACTGCTGAGCATCTTAAATGCAGCAAAATGACACCGACAAAGTACTTATCATAAAAGACTCCATAATTTCATTTGCTTCTTAGTATCATTATCATCTCACCATTAATAATTCATAGCCACCTTAGAATATTTTAATAGTATGATGGATTTATCACTGTAAATGAGGACTATTTAAAATAGGTTCAGGCCAGGCGCAGGAACTCACGCCTGTAATCCCAGCACTTTGGGAGGCTGAGGTAGGTGGATCACTTGAGGTCAGGAGTTCAAGATCAGCCTGGCCAACATGGTGAAACCCTGTCTCTACTAGAAACACAAAAATTAGCCGGGCGTAGCGCACATGCCTGTAGTCCCAACTACTCCAGAGGGTGAGGCAGGAGAATCACTTGAACCTGGGAGGCGAAGGTTGCAGTGAGCCTAGATTGCGCCACTGCACTCCAGCCTGGGTGATAGAGTAAGACTCTGTCTCAAAAAACAAAATAAAATAAAATAGGTTCACATTAAATTTAAAATAGGTTCCTGCAATTAAGGAGTTTCCAATTCTCTTATAACAACATGAGAAAATAACAGTAGATGATTTGACTTTCTATTTCTGCACTGGTGGTATTAAGCAATCACCTTAATACTCATCAATTTTTAGTGCTGTATATTCTATGGATAACATTTACATAATTTTTGTTTAGCAGTTTATAATCAGATTTCAAGCTACAAGTTAGAAAAACAGTGCATTAGCAGAGTACATAATGTTCCTATTTCTCTATCCAGACCCAAATCCACAAGTAACAATATCTCTGACTAAGGTCTGTTAAGTTACAAGGCAAAAATGTCAAAAACTAAATTTATGTTTACCTCTTTGTCTTAGAGATAGGAAATCTCTAATTTCGTTTAATCTAAATGATTTAACTCAATATAAAGGCTGCCTTACCAGGTAACTTCTTTTCTAATTGTTGTTGTTCATCTTCTAAAACTGGTTCCTCTGGTAGCCTCTGATCTACAGATGTTGAGCTTATGACAGATATACCACTGCCAGATCGAACTCTTCTGCAATTGTGGGGAAAAAGAAAAACGCATTCAGACAGAGCTGTCTGGGTGGAGTTGGACAAGTTATGAAGAAGAATTTTTAAAGATTTTACCATACCATGAGCAAATTTCATTTATAGTGCAGAAAAGATAAAGATTCGGTCTTCTCTATTTACAAAGAGTTTTTTAATGAATATTTGAATGTCATCAGACTCTGAGTGTCAAGCTTGTTTAAGAATCATCACCAGGTCGGGACGCGGTGGCTCAAGTCTGTAATCCCAGCACTCTGGGAGGCCGAGACGGGCGGATCACGAGGTCAGGAGATCGAGACCATCCTGGCTAACATGGTGAAACCCCGTCTCCACTAAAAAATACAAAAAAACTAGCCGGGCGAGGTGGCGGGTGCCTGTAGTCCCAGCTACTCAGGAGGCTGAGGCAGGAGAATGGCGTAAACCTGGGAGGCAGAGCTTGCAGTGAGCTGAGATCCAGCCACTGCACTCCAGCCTGGGCGACAGAGCGAGACTCCGTCTCAAAAAAAAAAAAAGAAAAAAGAATCACCACCAAAATTGAAACGATCCCAAAGGATGAAAGTAATTAATAATCAAAAAGTGGTAAGAACAATGCCTGGGACATGGTGAGCACTAAGTGGGAGCTGCTATTTCCATTGCCCTCTCAAGTGACCTTAAATTCCTCCAAGGGAAGATCAGCAGCTCAACTCACTGGGAGCATCTCTCTTCCCTTTCCAGCCTCTCCATTTCACCCTCTAAGAAACACATGCAATGTCTATACTTTACAGTTCGTAAAACACTTTGTTTACTAATTTTTTTCACTTTACATATTTATTTATTTATTTATTTATTTATTTATTTATTTATTTATTATTTATTTATTGAGATGGAGTCTCACTCTTGTCCCCCAGGCTGGAGTGCAGTGGCGTGATCTCAGCTCACTGCAACCTCTGCCTCCTGGGTTCAAGCAATTCTCCTGCCTCAGCCTCCCAAGTAGCTGGGATTACAGGCACCTGCCACCATGCCTGGCTAATTTTTGTATTTTTAGTGGAGACGGGGTTTCACCATGTTGGCCAGGCTGATCTCGAACTCCTGACCTGAGGTGATCCATCCGCCTCGGCCTCCCAAAGTGCTGGGATTACAGGCGTGAGCCACCGCACCACCCAGCCCACTTTACACTTTTAACTTCGCTGTGTTTAAACAGTCTCCCAATCCTTTTCACGCATTTATTATCAGCCCAATGTTGCAGTTGTGGGATTTCACAAAGTGCCTCAGCTACCTGCTGCTTCCTACATCATCACAGTTTCCTCACCTTGCTCCTGTACCATGTGTGTGCTGACAGTAATGGCTCTATTTCTCTTCATTTAAAGCGCATTTTGCCCCAGTCCTTCCTGCAGTTTGAGGACTCAGGACAGAAATCCTAATCTTTCTTTCATTCTCCTTTGTATTTGTAAGATCTCACATTCAGTTTTTAATGTGCGAAGCCAGAAGACAGAGCTGTCCTGGACAGCGTGTGCATGCATGCATGGATGTAAATGCGGATGCCAGTCATAACACTGGACCTCTGACTCTCTTGCCATCTTTACTGAGACTTTCTTCCAGTCCAGGGTAATTTTCTTTAATTGTGTGCCTGATTATAATTTCTATATTGCTAGCAGCTTTTGTTACCACTGAAATGTGTGGAATTCACAGGCGTGATCTCCTTGGTTTCTTCTCTATGCATATGCCCATGCAGTTTCTCTTTTGCTGCTGGCATCTGTCGTGAAAATTTCTGGTAAGCATTGATGAAATAGGTTGGTACAAAATCAACAACCTTTTGATGTTTTACTTCATTGTTTCACTAATATACTACAAGTACTTTGAAGAACAGAATGGGCCCAAGATTAACATAGATCTAGAGAAGAGTCTCTAGAATTCACGAATACTTATTTTCCTTGTCAGGGATGAAAATCAGGTAAGACACATAAGTCAATAGAGCCAAGTTTGGAATTCATATACTCTACACACAATTTCTGATCAGAGCCAATGTTCCTTACCTAAAGGAAGGTGGAATGTATTCTGGAGGCAGGACAGGTGGCAGTGGTTGGCCAGACATAGCTACATCAATGAGGTGCATTGCCAGGATAAATTCTTCTGCTGTAAGTTTTCCATCTTGATCAATGTCAGAAAGATTCCTATTCAACAAAAAGTTCGCTGTAATCCAGTTTCATGAAAATTCATGCTTTTTACTATTCATGAGTGATTTAAAAGTTCTGTTTTCTTTTTTTTTTTTTTTTGAGACGGAGTCTTGCTCTGTCGCCCAGGCTGGAGTGCAGTGGCTTGATCTCAGCTCACTGCAACCTCCACCTCCCGGGTTCACGCCATTCTCCTGCCTCAGCCTCCCGAGTAGCTGGGACCACAGGCGCCAGCCACCTCGCCCGGCTAATTTTTTGTATTTTTAGTAGAGACAGGGTTTCACCGTGTTAGCCAGGATGGTCTCAATCTCCTGACCTCGTGATCCGCCCGTCTCGGCCTCCCAAAGTGCTGGGATTACAGGCTTGAGCCACCGCGCCCGGCCTAAAAGTTCTGTTTTCTTATTGACCACAGGCCAACTGAGTCTCTTTGTCCCTCAGTTTGTCAAAATAGTACCTACTTCATACTGTTGCAAAGATAAAATTACAAGTAGTTGGGACAGTGTTCCTCATTCAACAAACGCTATGATTATAACTCTTTCCCAACCTTTGCATATTTAAAATATAACACACTCATATTCCATGTATCTTTTTAAAGAGATGAGCTCTCACTCTGTTACCCAGGCGGATGTGCAATGACACAATCATAGTTCACTGCAGCCTCACTGCAGTCATGATCAGAGTTCACTACAGTCTTTCCGGGCTTAAGTGATCCTCCTGCCTCAGCTTCCAAATAGTGAGATTACAAGGTGTGCGCCACCATGCCTAGCTAATTTTTAAAATATTTTGTAAAGATGGGGGTCTCATTGTGTTGCCCAGGCTGGTCTTGATCTCTCTTGGCCTCAAGTGAGCCTACCAAATCACTGGGATAATAGGCATAAGCCACCACACCCAGCTCTATATCATTAAATGTTCTGCTCTAGACCAGGAAATAATAAACTATCAGTAAAGAGTCAGGTAGTAAATAGTTTATAGTTTATAAGACATACAATCCCTATCCTACTGAATTGTCATTTTGGCAGGAAAGTAGCCATACACAACACATAAATGAATGGGCATGGCTGTTTGTACAATAAAAATTTTCTTCACAAAAACAGATGCAGGCCAGATTCGGCCCACTGGGCGTAGCTGGCCACCCCTTAATCTAGGCCTGCAGGGTGGATCTTTATGAACTCCAGCCACGGAGTCAAAGTGTTTCCTCTTCCTCAATCTCAGGATTCAATCTCCATCATTCTTCATAATGACTCCATCATTCTTCATAATGAACTTGCCCAAGTAGCTAATTACAGAAAACATTTTCCTAGCAAGTCCAAGAATGTGATTTTACTTAACAATTTCTGGACAGTCAAAAGAAGACACATGACAACACATCCGTTCACTAGAATGTCAACAGGACAAATGCAATGGTAAACTGGCTTTGCCAATACCAAAAATTAAGAAACCTTCTTAATTCTGAAATTTCTTTAGGTGCTAGAAACTTTTTTTATTGTTATAATTTCCATAAAGTAGCATGCACACCTTCTAGAGTATAAGTCTGAGAGTTTTGACAAATATGAACCACAACATACAGAATACTGTCAGTTTAGCCTAAAATTCTATGTCTCTTTGTAGCAACTCCCTCCTTTGCCCCCAGCCCCTGGCAACTGCTGATCTCTTTTCTGTTCCTCTAGTTTTGCTCTTCCCATATGCAAGACACCCAGTTTTAAAAAGAAATGCAATTGAAATAAAATGAAACCCCTGCTTGCTCCTTCTTATTCTCTGTTCCTTTTTGTGTCTCACCATTAGCCAGTCCTAGGTAAACCAGTTAGAAGGTGGTTGAAATTCTTACTTGTTTTTACATCACACTTGCCTAAATTATGATTATAAGCATTTAAATAAAATATCTTTTTTAGTGTGTAGTAGCAGAATATAACATTCTAACAGGAGAAGCCTCAAGTGTTTTTCTCAAATCGGATAAGTTATACACGAGAAATTTAAAATAAACATTTCAATATAATCTGGTATCATGAGAACAACCTAATAAATAGTCAACCAACCTCCACTAATGTTAGATCTTAAGTTTGTATTTCAGGGGGTCCTAGGATACTGTTCAATACCCAGATTTAAAGAGGTCTGGGTGTGTCAAAGATATAAGATGTATATTGACTGGTCTAGTCTACTGCCAAAGGCAAGCTCTTTCATACAAAACAGAAGGGAAGAGAAGGGCAAAGGGAGCTGCATTAGAGCTTGATCATTTGTGGAACAACCATATCAACGTGGCCTGCAAGAGAATCACAAACTTTGCAGTGAGCTTTGTAGACAAGGTTTATTTTCCAGGGATAATCACCAACATATAGCTATAACACGCACACTTCTTGAGAAACCATTCTAGTTAACATTTAAGGAGGCCTGTAGGACCTAGGCAATGCTCATCGATAGCTACTCAAAATCATTACACAATAGAGACATTATGTGCCTCTCTTCAGGAAAGTACACAGAGACCTCTCTGGCATAGTCTTATCAAAAACAAAACAACAAAAACAAAAAATCAAATCTGATCTGCACTTCTCAACCAGGGATGATTTTGTACCCCAAGGCACATCTATCAAAGTCTGGAGACATTTCTGATTGTCATGCTGGGTGTGGAGCTCATGCTACTGGCATCTAGCATCTAGTGAGTAGTGGCCGGAGATGCTACTGAACACTCTACACTATACAGGACATGCCCCCACAGCGAAGATTTATCGGGCCCAAAATGTCAATAATGCTGGGGTTGAGAAACTTTGCTCTATATCTAATTACCAATTTACAGGAAATACAGAAACAAATTAGACAATCCCACAGTGATGCAATCTTCAAAAGTTAAGCCATTAAGAAACTATAGGACAAATGATCTGGTTTGTTTTTAACAGAGTTTGCTTGTTTGTTTGTTTTTTTGGTTGGGGGGGGTGGCCTGGGGGACTTGAGAAAAGAAGCAGAGAACAAGACAAGGGGAAATTTATAGATTAAAGGAGACATACAAGATGGAACAATCAAGTATTGCAAAATATAGGCTTATTTCAGTCCTGATTTGAACAAATAAACTATAAAACCATTTTGAGGCAATCTAAGGAATTTGAACACTACCTGATGAATGATAAGGATGACTACTAAAAAATTTAGGTCAGCTATTGGTATTAGGACTATGCTAAAAAGAAAATTGGTTGGGCGCAGTGGCTCACCCTGTAATCTCAGCATTTTGGGAGGATAAGGTGGGCAGATCACCTGAGGTCAGGAGTTCAAGACCAACCTGGCCACCATGGCAAAACCCCATCTCTACTAAAAATAGAAAAATCAGGCAAGCGTGGGGGTTCATGCCTGTAATCCCAGCTACTAAGGAGGCTGAGGCAGGAGAATAGGTTGAACCTGGAAGGTGGAGGTTGCAGTGAGCCAAGATGGCACCACTGCACTCCAGTCTGGATGAAAGAGTGAAACTCCATCTCAAAAATAATAATAATAATAAATTAAAAAAGGAAAATCCTTCTCTTTTGAAGATATGAGCTAAAATATTTGCAGTAGAAATTATATAATAACTAAGATTTGGTTTAAAATAATCAAAGAGGCTGGGCGCGGTGGCTCACGCCTGTAGTCCCAGCACTTTGGGAGGCTGAGGTAGGTGGATCACCTGAGGCTGGGAGTTCAAGACCAGCCTGACCAACATGGAGAAACCTGGTCTATACTAAAAATACAAAATTAGCCGGGCGCGGTGGTACATGCCTGTAATCCCAGCTACTCGGGAGCTGAGGCAGGAGAATCGCTTGAACCCGGGAGGCAGAGGTTGCAGTGAGCCGGTATCGCGCCACTGCACTCCAGCCTGGGCAACAAGAGTGAAACTCCATCTCAAAAAAAGAAAGGGAGAGCCAAGACTGGTCACGAGTTGAGAACTGTTAAGTTGTATTATCACTTCTTGAGAACTTATTGCATTAATCTGCTTTTTTTTTTTGAGAAGGAGTCTCACTCTGTCGCCCAGGCTGGAGTGCAGTGGCACAATCTCAGCTCACTGCAAGCTCCGCCTTCCAGGTTCATGCCATTCTCCTGCCTCAGCCTCCCGAGTAGCTGGGACTACAGGCCCCGCCACCTCGCCCGGCTAGTTTTTTTGCATTTTTAGTAGAGGCGGGGCTTCACCATGTTAGCCAGGATGGTCTCGATCTCCTGACCCCATGATCTGCCCACCTCAGCCTTCCAAAATGCTGGGATTATAGGCGTGAGCCACCATGCCCGGCTGCTTTTGTATTTTTCAAAATCGAGACAGGAAATAGTATTAAAAAAGAGGCAATCATTACAACTCATTGAAATTAAGCAAATTCTACATATTCCCCCATAAAAAAGCGGTATTAATCTAAAACCCATGAGGCCACACCAATCTAAGCAAGTTTCTACTTTATCCAAACCAAAGAACGTTTCATTCCTTACCATATTGAAGCCAGCTGCGCCTGTGGTAAACTTGATTGCATAAGAATAGTTCTTGCTTGGGGACCTAAACAGGAACCGGGGAAAGGACATACAGATGAGCCAGCAAATACTCACTGTACAGAAGGACCAGGGTTCTGTGTGTATGGACTACTCCATGACCTCATGCAATCACAATGCTTTAAATAACATTTGCTACGACTGCAGGGGCTTTGTAAAAAGGAAATTAAACCCCAATGAAAAACGGGAGAAACACAGAGCACAGCATCTGACACATAATAAATTTTTGTTAAATGGATGTTTGATAAAGAATGACCATGTGAAAGATTTAGAGTTTCAAAATATAACCCGACCTTTTGTCCACATGACCATCTTTATTTGTACCGGGCTTTATTTACAAAGTTGAAACTTATTCTCTTCAAGTTTAACATCTTTTGCAACTGCTACCACCTGCTGCCTCCACCCTGCTCAACCTCAGGCATTTTCAGGGAAATTTCGGAGAATCTTAGAGGAGGAAGGGACCTTGGAGAGATCTCCGGGAAACTGTTTCACTAAACAGACTTAAAAAGAAAAAAAAAAGTTGCAGGAAGGGCTGACAGCCAGTATTAAAACACATTTCCAGCCTGCCGTGGCCGCTCACGCCTATAATACCAGCATTTTGGGAGGCTGAGGCAGGCAGATGGCTTGTGCTCAGGAGTTCGAGACCAGATGGCAAAACCCCATCTCCACCAAAAGTGCAAAAAATTAGCTGGGTGTGGTGGCATGAGCCTGTGGTCGCAGTTTCTCGGGAGGCTGAAGTAGGAGGATCACTTGAGCCCCAGAGGCAGAGGCTGCAGTGAGCCAAGATTACACCACTGCATTCCATCCTGGGCAACAGAGTGAGACACTGTCTCAATTAAAAAAACCAAACAAAACACATTTTCTATGTCAGCCAAGAAAAACAAAAAAACAAAAAACAAAAAAGAAGAATTCCTGGAATTTCAACTCTTCTCTCAAAATGAGCTCTCATTTCTTAAAATAATCATAAACATCTTCACTTCTGGTATGACAGTGGCCTTAGACATCAGACAAAAGCACAGCAGGAGACTCTGTTTAAATAAACTAGGGTCAGGGAGGGAGAAATAAGTATGTCTTCCTTTCCGGCACTGCCTCTCAAGGTGTGGTCCCAGGAAGACTGATGGACAGAGGAATGGAAGGCTGTGGCAATTTTGTTGGGAAGATTCTGGTGCATATGCTTTTGCTTTTTGCTGTTATTTCATTCTTCAAACGTCACCTCATCAAAACCCACAAAACTGGATGTGTTTTTGCATGGCCAGCAGTAGAGGTCAGGGAACCAAGGAGCTTAGGCTCTAGTCCTGGCTTAGTCAAGACTTTGCTGAGTGACTGGGAGAGGTAGTCTGGACCCTAGTTTGCTCATTTCAGATAAACCGGTCTATGACCCACTGGGGCAGTGAGCTTAGCATCACATTAGCACACGAAAGGTGCTCTAATGGCAGGTAACATTACTGACAATAGTTCAACTTTTATTTACATATAAAATCCTCACAGAAAAGCACACATATGGATACATGTGGATATATACATGTGCACATGTACACAGCTGAATTAATTTTCCAAAGTGAAAATACTCAAACACTATGGAGGTCATGAAAGAGAGTATAACTGTACCCCAGATGCCCCTCTTTGCCTCTCTTTTAGTATCACCTACCACCAAGGTAGCCTAACTTCTACCCACAGTCTGTCTGCTGTTCCACCTGGCTTATTTTGCTCAGAGTTGTAGAACATTAATCCTCACTGCTAGGTAGTGTATCATTGTGTCATTATATCCCCATTTATTGTCCATTCTACTGTTTTCTTTTTTTGAGATGGAGTCTCACTCTGTCACCCAGGCTGGAGTGCAGTGGTGCCATCTTGGCTCCCTGCAACCTCCACTACCTGGGTTCAAGTGATTCTCCTGCCCTCAGCCTCCTGAGTAGCTGGGACTACAGGCATGCGCCACCACGCCTGGCTAATTTTGTATTTTTTTTTAAATAGAGATGGGGTTTCTCCATGCTGGCCAAGCTGGTCTCAAACCCCTGACCTCAAGTGATCCACCCGCCTCGGCCTCCCAAAGTGCTGGGATTCCAGGTATGAGCCACTGTGCCCGGCCTGTCCATTCTACTGTTGATAGGCATTCAGGTAGTTTTCAATTAGGGCTACTATTAACAGTGAGCATTCTAAGTTTTGGTGAATATATGAACACACTCCTGCTGGGTATGTGTGCGTACATGAGCATGTGTGTGTTTTGGGAGCATCTAAGAATAAAAAATCTACTGAATTCATGTGAAGATTCTAAAGGACTGTGGTACAATGGAATAAGCAAAGTTCAGGCATCACTTTCTTTAGTCTGTAACACTGTATCTAGAATGTTGGTAACAAAGTAGAATTAACAAAACTTTGGTGGATGATTTAATTTACACTTGTAACAATAGCCCTTATTCTGGAACGATATAAAAGGAAGTTAAATATTTTATCTATTACACATAAAAAGCCTAACGATAAATGTGAAGAACTAGCTCTAAACCTGGATATCAGGAGACTTGGATTCTAGTCCTGACTCCCTAATGGCATGTGGCATTAACAAAATTACTTTAACTCTAAAATGAAGTTCTTCCATCCGTGAAATGAGGAAAATAATCTATAACAGAGATTGGTAAAGCATAGCCCTTAGGCCAGATCTGGCCCACAGCCTGCTTTCCTAAGCAAAGCTTTATTAAAACAGCCATATCCACTGATTTAAGCATGACATATGGCTGCTGTCATGCTACAGTGGCAAAGTTAAGTAGTTGCAGCAGAGAACATACGACCTATGAGTCTAATATTGTGCTATTCTTTACAGAAAATGTTTGCTGATCCCCACACTAGAAGATCACAATTATCTCTTGTAATTCTACTATTTGTCTATATATGTCCTAAATTGATGTTGCAGAACATTAAAAATAGATCAGCAACAGCTAAGATAGCAGCTTAGTACATTTGGATAACACAGTTGAGCTTTGAGTGCACAGTGTTGAAACCTAGGTACATAAAGGGATATCTCTTTTGGAGTACTGGCTTATAAGGAAATATAGGAATAAAACCAGAAATCCCAAGCACACAAACCCCACTTGTGGCATCCATATTTGGGCAGGGAAGTATGGCTAGAAAGGAGAGAGTAACTACATGAAATGAGCTTTATTTGAAATAATGACTAAGACTTTAGCTTTTCTGATTAACAGATGAATTACCAAATAGCATATTCATTGTTTCAGAATGCAACAATAAAATACCTCTTTGAGAAGAGGGGCTAGTAGTAACAGGAATATCAGAGTTCTAGAGCTTCTTACATAACCTTAATTAAAGAATGATCCCTCTCTATTTTATAAGGCTGTCTCTTTTAAGGGCATGCAACAGTATACACATAAAGCCGTGAAGGAAGAACATGGTGTCCAACAGGACGTATTGGCTAAATTAACCCAGGTAATCAGTGGGGTAAATAGCGCCACTGCTAAAGTCAGGCACTGTGGCTCACGCCTATAATCCCATCACTTTGGGAGGCAGAGATAGGCAGATCGCTTAAGCTCAGGAGTTTGAGACCAGCCTGGGGAACATAGCAAAACCCAGTTTCTACAAAAAGTACAAAAAATTAGCTGGGCATGGTGGCGCATGCCTGAAGTCCCAGCTACTGGGGGGCTGAGGTGGGAGGATCCCCTGAGCCTGGGAAATCAAGGCAGCAGTGAACTGTGATCATGTCACTGTACTCCAGCCTGGGCGCCTATAATCCCAGCACTTTGGGAGGACAAGGTGGTAGGACTGCTTGAGGTCAAGAGTTCAAAATCAGCCTGGACAACAAAGCAAGATCCTACCTCTAAAGAAAAATTTTAAACAAATTAAATTTCTATTGTTTATTCCCATTTTAAAATTTACTGTAATAAATTATTCTACTTGACATGACTATACAAAGGTCTGGTTCAAAAGTAAAATTCCCACCTTAAATTCTTGCTGGATCAAAGTAGCAATAAGTATGCAGATAAACAATATCAAAATCTGCCTTCTTTCCAGTATATTTCAAATTTTACTTTCTGCCTCAGATATTTAAAAGTTCTAAATGTTCAAGTGCCTGGGTCATTATATTTGGAATGTAGATACTGCATTTCATTCATAAAACACAAATCCTACCAAGAAAGAGAGAATTTCTCAATCAATGTCTCAATTGAATACTATTTTAATCAACTCACAGCAAACACCAACAACGTTTTCAAGAAATATTTTTGGATTAATTGGCAATGTAGTTCTGGGTTTGTATGGAGCACTGGTGTCAAACAATCATGTAAAACAGTACTTAAAAATATGCTATTAACTATACCTTCAGTAGGCTGGGTGCAGTGGCTCATGCCCATAATCCCAGCCTAGCTTATGCAGGCTCTGCTTTTTTTTTTTTTGAGTTGGAGCTTCACTCTTGTTGCCCAGCCCGAGTGCAATGGTGCGATCTCAGCCCACTGCAATCTCCACCTCCTGGGTTCAAGTGAGTCTCCTGCCTCAGCCTCCCAAGTAGCTGGGATTACAGACATGTACCACCACTTTGGGGGGCTGAGGTGGGTAGATCACCTGAGGTCAGAAGTTTGAGACCTGCCTGAGCAACATGGTGAAACCGTGTTTCTACTAAAAATATAAAATTAGCCGGGCTAATTTTAAATTATTAAATTATATATACAACTTGAAACAGCCACTCGGTCTATTGTGTTTATCCATGATTCTGGAAAAATAATTATTTTGAGGGAAATGTTTATGATCTTAAAAATGGGAACTATCCATGGCAAAAAAAAAAAAGTGATAATAAAATGAATAAAATACGAAAGTTAGATATGATTATCTAGAGAAGTTCTTAGTTTACTATCATTGAGGAACTTTACCAGGCTGTTCCTTATGGATAAGGAGGGAGTGCAGGGGCGCGATCTTGGGTCACGGCAAC
>NW_012116267.1:2780586-2831454 GCF_000951035.1 Colobus angolensis palliatus
TCCTGACCTCGTGATCTGCCCGTCTCGGCCTCCCAAAGTGCTGGGATTACAGGCTTGAGCCACCGCGCCCGGCCAGGTATTTCCCATTTTTAAGATCATAAACATTTCCCTCAAAATAATTATTTTTCCAGAATCATGGATAAACACAATAGACCGAGTGGTTGTTTCAAGTTGTATATATAATTTAATAATTTAAAGGTTCTACAAAAGTATGAAAAACCTCTTGTAACTGAGGTAATACAGTAATATCCAGGCTATTCTAATTTCGAAAACACTTCATTTGTGGTTAAAAAGCAATGCTAAAAGCAAACCAGTAACTGCCTTTAAAGGTACTAATTCTCCAAAAATGTTTTAACTTTCTATATATGAATATACAGGACCCATTTCTTAATGAAGTGAAATTACTCCATTCTGTAAGTTTAAATCCAGACCCATTGGACAGTTTCCCAGAGAGAGAGAACAGAACATTTCCAGGGTCATGACATATAAGCAGAGTGGGAATGGAGACAGCTTCACTTCCTTGACTACAATCCAATACTGATCTCTCCTTGACAACATGCCACAATCCTGACCTGGCCCAAGGACACACCTGCCAGTAATTCAGCTGGGTCTACACTTCCTTAGTGATTAGTCCCTCAGATGCCACTGTCCACACAAATATCACACTGGTACCAATGGCCTGTTAAGCTTCAACATCTAAATCAAACCCAATGGCTGAGCTCAGACAGTAAAAATGGCATTCCCCTTCCAGGACACATTATAACTAATGCTCTGTTTGCAATTTCATTTCAACAAAGAAATCTATTTCAAACATGTAAAAGCAAAATCTTACTGAAATACTGAACTTTTTAATCATCATTTCCATGTGTTACCTATGCATTTATACCTATTATACACAGTTCAAGTATAGGAAATAGCTCCCAAACACTGGAGAAGTACTTACATGAATTCACTTTTTTCAATTTTTATGAATTTCTTAATAAAAAACACTTACCACGATCTACTCTGCTGTAGGTACTTCAGCATCAACTTTCTCATGTTAAACTAACTAGTATTTTGCTGATTCCAACTCCTGCCTATTTGTCAAGAAGCTAACTATCTAGTTCCCACATGCCAGGAATGTTGGGTGTTACACACAGAAGTTGTCCCAGATTACACTTATCACATCAGAGTTTTCTGCCAAATTCCTGAGAATTTAAATAGACTAAAAACTCATTAAGATGTACCCAAAAGTTCAATACTGCATTGCAAAAATTGGCTAGAAATTTAAGTTATTAACAAGGTGACAACTAATATTAAAAAAAAGTTGTTTTAATAGCACTAATGTTTGCTAATACTGATAGTTTGTTCATTCTAATTTCACACATCAATAAGGCAGGTTTCAAAATCGCTTCTACAAAGTCATAATAAACTCAAAACTTCAGCATGGTAAAGGATAATTTTTTTTTTTTTTAAAGAAAGAATCTGGCCGTGTCGCCCAGGATGGAGTGCAATGCCGCGATCTCAGCTCACTGCAACCTCCACCTCCTGGTTCAAGCAATTCTCTGCCTCAGCCTCCCAAGTAGCTGGGATTACAGGTGCCCACCACCATGCCCAGCTAATTTTTGTATTTTTAGTAGAGACGGGGTTTCACCATGTTGCCCAGGCCGGTCTCAAACTCCTGACCTCATGATCTGCCCACGTCGGCCTCCCAAAGTGCTGGGATTACAGGCGTGAGCCACTGCGCCCAGCCCAGGAGAATTTTTTTTTAAAAAGGAATTTAGTATAAGATGATACAGGTTTAAATCTCAGGTCCACCATGCACTAAGCTGTAAACTATGGGTGAGGACTAGAGCTTCTCTGGGTGTGCTTCCTCATTCACGATCTTGAGACATCTACTGCGTAAGTAGTTGTGGGGTTGAATAGGATTAATGATGTACCACCTGCAAAAGTAGATGCCCAATACATATTCAAGCATCTTAAGAGTAAAACCTCAATTAAATGGAACACAAATAAATACCTGTATCCTACAATTAAATGAAGTTTTTTAGAGAAAACTTGCATAGTTAAGAACACACGCCTTAAAATCAGACGTAACTCAGTTTGACTCAGCTCTGTCACTTCTGAGTTATGTTCTGTTGAACGAGTTATATAACGTCTCTGAGCTTGTCCCTCATCTATAACAGACAGTAACAGAATCATCTCATGGGGAAGAATGAGTTAATGTATATAAAGCTTTTGGCACAGTGCTTTTCAGTTTATGGATTTTCTTTAAATCATTTTTAAAAGTAATGAAGGCATCACTGAATTATATTCAACATGCTTTTCTCTTGAAAGTGGGAAAATGACTTGATTCACTTAACAATTTCCAGTGAGTATGACACAAGACAGGATGACTTCCAAAGGTTTTTTTTTTTTTTAAGGCAGGGTTAGGGTCTTGCTCCACCGTCACCCAGGCAAGAGTGCAGTGGCACGATCACAGCTTACTGCAGCGTCAACCTTCCTGTCTCCAGCCATCCTCCCATCTAATTTTAAAATGTTTGTATTAACAAGGTCTCCCCATGCTGCTCAAGCTGGTCTCAAACTCACGGGCTCAAGCGATCCTCCTGCCTCAGCCTCTCAGAGTGCTGGGATTACAGGCGTGAGCCATCACACCCGGCCCAAGTTTTGAGATGGCTTAAAAGAGACTTAATTTCTTATCTTAGTGTAGCAGTATGCAAGGGTAAAACATATGAGTGAAATAAAATAAAAATATGAAAGGTAATAATTGAAACCAAGGTTGACCAAAACATAAGCAATAATTGAGCCACACATTTGATTAATGTGAATTGTCCACAATCTGGATAATTTATTTCATAATAAATGGTCTTTAATAGGATTTTACTAACTACCCATATAAACTCCATAAGACTATCTGAGATAGAATTAAAAATAAGGCCAACTATAACTCCAATCTTCATATAAAAATTTTATACATAAATTGGTAAATCATAAACACATAAAATAGTTCATGTGCTTTTTTCCCTTATACCCAGAATTTTATCTTACTGTTTTTAAACATTTTTTTACTATCCATTTATCCTCTTTAAAAAAAAAAAATACACAAAGCCTTTAAGGAAATGTTACGTCCTTGATTTCTGTCATCTCCACAACAAATTAATGATAAAAACTAGTGACACTATCCAGAAATTAAGAAAATTATTATTAGCACTCTACAAAAGCCTGCAAAAAAGAAGATGACAACAACAAAAAGAATACAGATGATTCATGGTCAAATTTATACTTTAATCAGGTAATGGCTTTAACCACACTTCCCATTTAAAAACAAGCAAACTTACCTGGCCACGTCAAATGACTGTGCCTTTTGTAATTTAGTGTTTAGTTGTGACCCTGGACCAGATCTACTAAAGGAAGAACTCTTTGGCAACGTAGCGGCTGTAAAAATAAATGTTGAATAATTTTAATTCTACAAAGATAAGAAACTTTCCCCAATTTACAAAAATTAAAATGCACAGTCAACGAAATCTGAGGCAGAAATAATTCCCCCTTTCTTGCCAGCCTAGACCAAAAAGAGCTTTTCCTTCCTTACTCTCTGTCCTCCTGCCAAAAAGGTTTCTAGATTTACTTGTTCTACTGAAAATCACCTTACTATGAAGTAATGCTGATTTCCATAAAATTTTACTCTTCATTAAACATTTAGTATCACATTTTATAGGACCTATTCCAATAGTTAAAGAGGTAACAGCTTAAATATATCAAATGGTATTTTCTTCCCTGCACTGAAGGAGCTGAAGTATTAGTTCCAGATGTAAGAGCCAAGAACTCACAAACTGTAGTCTTGGCCAGATAACATGTGATGCTAGGGAAGGTCAGCTTTTGTGTCTGATTATCACCGGGGTTGGTTAGTTGTGGGTCAGAAAAAAAAACACTCTGTGTCTCAGCCACATTCCCTCACCCTTGCCTGATGGCAAATGACTTGCAACTTCTGCCATTAGCCACAAAAGAATAGAAGACTCAGAGTGTGTGGATTTGCTTATTATACTCCTGGAAAAACAACTGCACACACTTTCTGGGCTACCATCATGTCCATAGTCATGGTCATATACGCAAGATGAACTACATGTGACAAGAAAAAAATCTAAAAAAAGGAGGTACATTTAGCTTATTTGGCCATAACTTAAAGATATATCCTGACATATATAACAAATTCAGGGGGCCACAGGTACAGAAACGTTTCAAGTATGATGCTAAAACCCATGTCGTCAATACTGAATTTACTTAGATGTAGTCAAAGTACTTTAAAAATAATACTTTCCATATTGATATGAATTCATTAAGATGTTAGACCAAAGCTATCTACATCTACAGTTTTATACTTTATTTTAACTAAAGACTTAATACAGTCTCAAAGTGGAATTAATTAAACCAGAAACTTTTAAATCCTTTCCTTCAATTAAGCAGGCATGTAATACCATGAAATAGTATAAACTGTTCTTTTTCATTCTTTACCACCATCCCCAACATAATTCTATTCCTAGGGGATTGGCTTGCTTATTAGCAATTCATAGTAGCTAAAGGAAAGTAGTAACTGATATATAAAAATAGAAAATGTTCAAATACAGATCAACTTCGATTGCTCTTCTCAGCCCTTGAAAGAAAATTACATTTGTGGCTTTCACTACTAAGCTCACCTTTGCCCACAGTGGTACGCAGAAATCTGTAATTCTCTTTTACTCTCTCCACACTAGCATATCCCATTTAATACAGTGGAAAAAAATGTGAAATTAAGTGAAAAAAATAAAGATATTTTCCCCTGGACTAAAATATCATTTAAATATAATTAGAGATTTTAATAATGAACAGCAAAATACCAGTAGTGAAAATTCAGCCTATGGTTTCAGCAAGTCACATACCAGGATGAGCAAATGCAGGCAGAGGTTGTATAACAGGGGGAGCCCCGTTAGCCAGGGGGGGCACAGCTGCTGTGGGAACAGAAGATACTAGGGGTGGAGACATTCCAACAACTGGAATGGATCCCATTGGCACTGGAGCAACAGCTGTAAGCGGTGGCATGCTGGCGATACCTCCCATACCTATGAAGAAAAAAAAGCCCAGCACAGTTCACATCCAATCACATTTCAACACTGAATAATAATTAATCCAGTACTGCTTAAAGAAAATCACTTTCCAGCTGTAATACATTCCAATTAAAATAGGGCTTCAAGTTAATCATTTTAAAGAGTAACAAAAATTATGTCAAGGATCACATTAAAAGGACTCAAGACTCAACCTGAAGACAGATCAAACAAGATGAGAATCAAAAAGTATAATAACTGCAGTGGACTCAAAGGTTCAAATATAGTTAAATCCATGAGTTCAAAATTATATTTAAAAATAAACAAAATCCTAACTGGTCAAAAAAGGAGGATGCTAAGGCAATCAATTTACTACTTTGAAAACTAGTAAATAAAAGGTAGAAAAATCAAACTGCAATCTACCTTTCCTATGTTTATTATACCTCAGGGAAACCAGATATTTGATGGGGAAAGCATCTTTATTTATTTATTTCAGATGGAGTCTCACTCTGTCACCTAGGCTGGAGTGCAGTGGCGTGATCTTGGCTCACTGCAACCTCCACCTCCTGAGCTCAAGTGATTCTCCTGCTTCAGTCTCCCAAATAGCTGGATTACAGGTGCCCACCATCACGCTCGGCTATTTTTATATTTTTAGTAGAGATGGGGTTGGCCAGGATGGTCTCAAACTCCTGACCTCAGGTTATCCACCCTCCTTGGCCTCCCAAAGTGCCGGGATTACAGGCATGAGCCAGTGCGCCTGGCCCTGGAAGCATCTTTATATACAAATATTCTAACCAATAAAGAAGAAACGATAAAACAAAAATAAATGTTTCCAGCTGGGCACAGTGGCTTATGCCTGTAACCTCACTACTTTAGAAGGCCAAGGCAGGAGGATCTCTTGAGGGCAGCAGTCCAAAACTAGACTGGGCAATATAGCAAAATTCCATCTCTACAAAAAATTTTAAAAATTAGCCAGGCATGGTGGTACCCACCTGTAGTCCTAGCTATATGGAAGGCTGAGTTGGGAGGATCACTTATGCCAAACAGGTTGAGGCTAGAGTGAGCCACAATCACACCACAGTACTCCAGCGTGGGCAATACAGTGAGATCCCTGTCTCAAAAAAAAAAAAAAAAAAAAAAACTTCCCATCTTTTGTATTTATTATCTTCAACTTTAAGAGAAAACATGATGTTGACTAAATAAATTTTAGTGTTTAAATGCCCCCTATTGATTTTTTAAAAATATTTTTGTTTGTTTGAGACAAGATCTCGCTCTGTTGCCCAGGCTAGCATGAAATGGCATGATCATAGCTCACTGTAGCCTTCACCTTCTGGGCTCAAGTGATTGTCCCAGCTCAGCCTCCCAACTTGCTGGAACCACAGGTGTGCATCCCTACACCCAGTTTCACACTTTTTTTTTTTTTTGGTGGGGGGCAGTAGACATGAGGTCTTACTACATTGCCTGAGCTGGTCTCGAACTTCTGGGCTCAAGTGATCATCCTGTCTCAGCCTCTCAAAGTGCTGAAATTACCGGCATGAGTCACCATGTCTGACTTTTACTATTTTTTAAAAGTAAATTTTCTTTTCAACCTGAGAAAGCCAACTGAAAAGAGTATTATTACATAATAATAGTAACTAAAACATTAATTTTTTTCTTTTATTATTAGAGATAAGGTCTCACTCTCACCCAGGGTGAAGTACAGTCATGTGATCATAGCTCACTATAACCTTAAACTCCTGGGCACAAGGGATTCTTTTGCCTCAGCTTCCCAAGTAGCTGGGACTACAGACACGCACCACCAAATGCAGCTCATTTTTTATTCTTTGTAGAAACAGGGTCATGCCATGATACTCAGTCTGGTCTCAAACTCCTGGCCTCAAGCCTCTCACAGTGCTGAGACTACAGGGGTGAGCCACTGTATCCATCCAAAAGTAATTTTCTATGTGCTTGTTGTAGGGATTAAAATCTCCAAATTAATTTATCATACTCAACTTCTAATGGCAGAATACAGAAACTTTACACAAATATAGCTCAATTCCCTTTCTTTTCTTCTGTGTTATTACTGTCACATACATTATAATCTTATATGTTACAAGCCCAATAATAGAGTTATAATTATTACTTTATACAATCTTATATCTTTTAAACTTGAGAGAAAAGAAGAAAAATAGATTTATATGGTCTTTAAAATTAACCTACATATTTATCATTTTTGATGCTCTTCATTTCTTTCCATATATTACAGTTACCACCTTTTGTCATTTCATTTCATCCTGAAAGTCTTCCTTCAGTATTCCTTCTAAGGTAGGTCTACTAGTAATAAATTCTCTCAGTTTTTGTTTATTTGAAAAGGTCATTATTTCACCTACATTTTTAAATGATAGTTTTGCTGAATATAGAATTTTGGGTTGAATTTTCTCTTGCAGCATTTTGAAAATTCCACTGCCTTCTAACCTTCATTGTTTTCAGTTACGAGTTTGCTGTTATTTGTATCTATGTTCCCCTATCCATGATGAATTTCTCTTACTGCTTTCAAGGTTTTATCTGTGTTTGGCTTTTGTAGTTTAACTACGATGTGTCTGGGTGTAGATCTCTTTGTATTTACCCTACTTGAGGTGTGTTGAACTTTTGATTGTGTAGACTGTTGCTTTTCACCAAATGTGGCAAGCGTTTGGCTTTTATTCTTCAAATATTTTTTCTGTACCTTTCTGTCATGATCCTCCTCCTAAGACTCCCATGACACACATATTGGTAAACCTGGTCTTGTTCCGTAAGTCTCTCAAACTTTGTTTTCTTTTTTTTTCCAATCTTTTTGTTCCATATTCTTCAGACTGAATAATTTCTATTGATTAATCTTCAACTTCACTGACTCTGTCTTCTGCTACACTGAATCTGCTATTGAGATCCTGTGGAAAAATTTTCATTTTAGTTGCTGAACTTTTCAGGTTTTGTTTTTGTTTTGAGACAAGGCCTCACTCTGTTGCCCAGGCTGGAGCACAGTGGCGTGATCTTGGCTCAGTACAGCCTCCTGGGTTCAAGTGATTCTCCTGCTTCAGGCTCCCGAGTAGCTGGGATTACAGGCATCTGTCACCATGCCCAGCTAATTTTTGCATTTTTAGTAGAGACGGGGTTTCGTCATGTTGGCCAGGCTTGCCTCCAACTTTTAACCTCAGGTGATCCACCACCTCGGCCTCCCAAAGAACTGGGATTACAGCCGTGAGCTACCACGCCCTTAGTTTTTCCGATTTTGTGATGGAGATTCACTTTTGTTGCCCAGGCTGAAGTATAATGGAGTATAATGGCACAATCTCATTTCACTGTAACCTCTGCCTCCTGGCTTCAAGGGATTCTCCTGCTTCAGCCTCCCAAGTAGCTGGGAGCCACCACGTCCAGCTAATTTTTTGTATTTTCAGCAGAGACGGGGTTTCATCATGTTGGCCAGGTGGGTCTCGAACTCTCTACCTCACGTGATCCACCAGCCTCGGCCTCCCAAAGTGCTGGGATCACAGGTGTGAGCCACTGTGGCAGGCCGGTTATTGAACTTTTCACGTCAGTTGTCATACTTTTCTAGAATTTCAATTTTCCTCTCTTTTGCAATTTCTATTGCTTTTTGGAGAGTGTCTGTTTGTTGATTCATTTCCATGCTTTCCTTTAGTTCTTCAGTTCTTTGAGCATAATTGCTGCTTTGAAGCCTTTGTCTGCTAAATGAAGCCAACAGCTGGATCAGAGATAGTTCCTACTGACTGCTTCTTTTCTTGAGGGTGAGACAATACCTTCCTGTTACTTTTTTCATGTCTCAAATTTAGGTGAAAATGGACATTCAGATAATATATTGTAGCTACTCTGGCTCTGATTTTCCCCCTGAAGGTTGTTGTTTCTATCTTTGTTTAGTAACCGGCATAGGCTAATTCAGAAAAATCTATCCTCCCTTGTGGTGCAGCCCCTGATGGATCTGCTCAGTGGGTTTTTAAAAATTCGTTTTTATCTTGAAGCCCAGCTTTTTAGGGATTGCACCTGCATCTTTCTAGCACATTAGTCAGCCAATGACGGGACAGAAGTTTTGCTCAAACACCTCAAGTCAGTAAGGCTTCCTTTCTCTGTCAATGCGTCAGCACAAAAAATGTATTCAAAGTTCAGACCATTTTAAAGTCTTCCCCAACTTTAACATTTCGCAGGACCTTTCTGCATATTCTCTATATGTGCATGCAGTTTCAGGGCTAGTCAGGCCTGGCCATGACCACAAGTTCAGGCTAATAGAGTGGCTGGTCATACCTGCTCTTCTGTGGCCAAAATTGCCATTTCCATGAACAAAGCTGCTGGGCACAGGCATGACTTCCCACTCCCAAAGCAAGTAAGCCCCCTTCAATGACAGTAGTTAAGACTGCTGGTATTTACAAATTGCCCCTCCACGTTACCAAGTTGCAGTGTTAGGGGATAGGAAATGCCCAGGAAAGAATGCCACAGACTTCTGCTTCATATCTGAAGCTCAGCAGCTTTTCAGGTATAAATGATTCTCAGATGTTATATACCTTTGGTTAATTTCCAGAGCACCAAAATGGTTATTCTGTCAATTCTGCCCTTGAGGGAAGAATTTGCTGATCTCAACTCAGGCATGGTCGGAAATTTCACTGCAGAAATGTTTTTTAGGTTTCCTTTAATCCACAGGCCCCTCTCCATCCTTTTCGTTTTCTTTTCTGTTGAAAGACCTGTGGTTTCCCAGTCTGGATTTTGCTGACTGCATTCTCATGGTGCAGTTCAACATTTCCCTCTATATTCTATACTTCCTGCAAATAGGCACCTACATCCAAAGAATGGATCGGGCTGAGGGTGGATCTCTTTGGCAAGACTACAGGAAGCACACAAAATGTAGCCATCTTTTTGTGATCTTGGCAGTCACTGATGCTTAATGTCTGTATTTATTCATTTATGGGGAGTTGAAAACAGTGATGTTCTAATCCTACCATGTTTTGTCATTTATAAGCTGTAATACTTTTATAAAGAGGTGCTTCTAATGAGGATATACTAGTTGGCTATCCAGTCGTACAGCTCATATAGGAAAGGCATAATAAATGCCTCAATCTTCCCTTTACCTGTTTTCAAGGTAATGAACTGGTTTCTTAGGATCTTCTTAAGGTAAATTATTCTTGTTAAATACATTATTAAATCATTATTGAGTCATAAATTTACAAATATTTATTGAGTTTTAATTCATGGCTCGTTATCATTCTTGAAATTAAAACTGTCCTCTCTTTGGTCAATGTGAGCTTCTTTGGGTTGGCTTCTGAGAATTTCTGGTATCTTCCTACTATTCTTTGATAGCTTCCTTGCTGACCAGTAATACAAGATGCATTCTTCAAGCTCTTCACATTTCATATCTAGACCTGGATTCAGCCATTTCTCCAAGAAACTCTGTTTTCTTTTGGTGAGAAATGATATTTCAAGTTCACAATCTGGACGGTAAGGATGCTCAGTGCTGCTGGGGTAGATGATTGTATCTAGTCTTTTCAGTGAACAGAACCAGGAGACAAATAGATGAATAGATAGATGAAGAGAATGGGGGGTGTGGCAAGTGACGCCTTCTGAGTTCGTATTAATACTTTCTATTTGAAAATTCAAATCCAAGACTCTATAGCTTTTTATTTACATTTGATACTACACATTTGTATCTCCTTTCTTCCATACCAAGAATACAGATTTTCAAAGATATAGAAAATGACAGAATTAGACTATTCCGTAATTACTCATTTGTTTTTACCACATATCTCAGACAACAGTTTCAGAATAACAATACTAATACTAATTTCTGAAAGCATTAAATTATTTTATTTTGCATGCAGTCCTGCCCCGCTTAAAGTTACATTGTATCCAATTGTCAATGCATGGGAATTACATCCGATATTCTTTGCTCCTTCAGTCTTAGTTCTACAGCTAACTATGTATTTAGTGCTCACCACCAGTCCTTATGCTGACCTAGCTCTAGCTATTTTGATTGTCTGAAGTACATTCTCTAATAGATTCCTTAAGAAAGGCTCATGTTAATATACCCTGAGGACTTATAAATTGGTAACATTTTGTCTGTTTTTCCTACTTGAAAGTCAGTTTTTCTGGACACAAAATCCTTGGCTTATTCTTTCCCTGAAAATTCTAAATATGTTACTCCATTTTCTTCTAGCAGAAAGCACTGCTGTCGAAAAATCTGAAGATAATCTAATTTTCCCCCTTGTAAGTCATATGCTTTCTTTTCCTACATGTCTAAATAATTTCTCCTTTAACTAGAATACATCTTAGTGTTGGACTTCTTAGACTGATATTCTTGGCCACATGATACTCTTTTAAATATAGTTTAGAGTCTCTTATTTTAAGAAAGTTGCCTTGAATTCATTTTTATCATTTGTTCTATTCCATTGGTTTAGTTTTCTTCCTCAGGGACTCCTGCTGCCCATACATTCAATCTTCTTTGTCTCAAATACATGTTACTGTTTCTCAAATTCTTTTTATATCTTTTCCATTTTCTTTTATTTATTTAGGACATCTAGTCTCACTCTATCCCCAAGGCTGGAGTGCAGTGATGTGATCTCGGCTCACTGCAACTTCTGCCTCCCGGGTTCAAGTGATTCTCATGCCTCAGCCTCCCAAGAAGCTGGGATTAAAGGCATGTGCCACCATGTCCAGCTGATTTTTGTAATTTTAGTAGAGATGGGGTTTTGCCATGTTGGCCAGGCTGGTCTTGAACTCCTGACCTCAGATGATCCACCCACTTCAGCCTCCTAAAGAGCTGGGATTACAGGTGTGAGCCATTGCGCCTGGCCTCATTTCCTTTTAATTTAAATTCTTTTCCTCTTTGTAACTTCTACTTTTCTTCAGCTAGTATCCCCTGTGTTGCTTTGAGTTGCATCCTCATTTCTAGAATGAATTTTTCTTTTATTTCTCAGTCTTTCTGTCACCTTATTTCTGAGCCTTAAAAACTCTGATTTACGTTCATCTTTCAAGTCTTGTATCATTTCCTTATTCTCTTGAAACTTGTTTTGAAGTAGTGATTTACTGGTGTGCTTTCACTGTCCACAGGGGTGTTATTTCTCCCTTTATTCTCTTTTTTTCTAATAATAACTTTGTGTTATTTGACCTTGCTTGACACTTTCTGCAGTGGATTTGACCTTGCTTGCTCATTTTTATGTGAGCCTTGCTTCCTGGGAATTCCAGTCTCCGTTCTCCTCCCCTACTTTTGTCTGGACCATCTCTTTCCTTTGTATCCATGTCCCTGTACTGCTCAATTTTGATTCTACTCCCAGTTGTTTTTCCTGAGTATGAAGCCGTGTCCCAAAAGGAAGGCTTGTTGGGCCAGTCTTTTGAATTCAGAGGGGCTGGACTGCTCCAAGTCTCTCAGATCCTTTGTACTCAGTACTGCAGACAGCATAACCCTTTCCCATTTCTATTGCTGCTCTCAGCCTGGTTGAACTTTCTTGCAAATATCTGTTAGCTATTTTGGGGTTCTCCTGTCTCAAGTACACCAGGTACCCTAATTCTTCCCTCTTCCTCCTGCACTGTTACAAATGTACACAATTCTGTTCTGTTTGTATTTCTTTTTACTAAGAGTATGTATTGCTTCTGTAAGATTTTAAAAACAGGGCCCGGAGCGGTGGCTCACGCCTATAATCCCAGCACTTTGGGAGGCTGAGGCGGGTGGATTTTGAGATCAGGAATTAGAGACCAGCCTGGCCAACATGGTGAAACCCTGTCTCTACTAAAAATACGAAAATTAGCCAGGCATGGTGGCACATGCATGTAATCCCAGCTACCGGGGAGGCTGAGGCAGCAAAATCGCTTGAACCCGGGAAGCGGAGGTTGCAGTGAGCCAAGAAGGTGCCACCGCACTGCAGCCTGGGGGACAGAGCAAGACTCCGTCTCAAAAAAAAAAAAAAAAGATTTTAAAAGTAGTGTTGTTGAGCACGGTGGTCACCACTGGGTAATAGAATTACTAGTAATTTTTACTTTTTAAGTCTTTTTGCATTGTTGTCTCACAATTAGCATCTATTACTTATACAGTAAGAAAATCAGACTATTTCCCCTTTTTTTTTTGACACGGAGTCTCACTCTGTCGCCCAGACTGGGGTGCAGTGCCACGATCTCAGCTCACTGCAAGCTCTGTCTCCTGGGTTCACACCATTCTCCTGCCTCAGCCTCCCGAGTAGCTGGGACTACAGGCGCCCGCCACCTCGCCTGGCTAATTTTTTTGATATTTTTAGTAGAGACGGGGTTTCACTGTGTTAGCCAGGATGGTCTCGATCTCCTGACCTCATGATCCGCCTGCCTCGGCCCCCCACAGTGCTGGGATT
The DNA here is from genome assembly GCF_000951035.1 of Colobus angolensis palliatus. NCBI lineage: Eukaryota > Metazoa > Chordata > Mammalia > Primates > Cercopithecidae > Colobus > Colobus angolensis. The sequence continues at coordinate 2,793,974 of NW_012116267.1, forward strand.
ACAGGCATGAGCCACTGCGCCCGGCCTATTTTCATTTTTAAAAACAATGTTTATAGACACTGAAAATCCAACAAAGAGAAGAAATAAATTCTAACTTGGGCTTTACTGAGTAAAAGTTTATTAATTATAGTCATCTAGGTGACTAGTTTACAGTTCACATACACACTGTCACGCACATTACCACACATCTCATTTAGAATCAGATTAACTTTACATATCCACACACAGCAATATGTATCAGGTTTACCTTGTCAGTTTTAGAATTCCAAAATTTTCTAAGATTATTTGATAACTATATTTTTAATGTGTTTTTCTTTTAAAAAATTTGGGTTTTTTCTTTTGATAACTATAATGAATTATACTCCAAATCCTGGTTTTTGCTTAAGAATATCAATCTACTCAAGCAACAACTAAAAACAGATGGAAACAAACTAAAAAGTTTTCATGAGCTATCATTCAGACTTTCAAAAGGCCTGACAACATACTGTGCAACCAGTTAACCTTCAAGACACATACCCCATCTGTGCCGCAGACCCCTAACCTAAAAGGACGCTAACCTCAAAAAGACACTGAGGAAAAGGACAAGTTTAAAAATACTGTTTAATCACCAGACTGGTAAAAGCATCTTTTAAGCTTCCAAATTTGTTAAAAATCTTCTCTTACAAAATAATTTTTCCATTTTACAGAAATGGAAAAATTGATTAGCTACCTATCTATCTACTTACATAAAAAAAAATAGAAATAGGATCTCACTATGTTGCCCAGGCTGGTCTTGAACTAGGAGCCTCAAGCAATCCTCCAGCCTTGGCCTCTCAAAGTGCTGTGATTACAGGAGTGAGCCACCATGCCTGGCCTACTGGGCTTTAAATAGCCACTGCAAAAAGACTATCATCCTTTTAACAACTGACTACCTTTTCTGAATGAATGACTTTCTAAACAAATACAACTACCACAAGCCGTATTCTGGCCGCCATCACCTCTTACTGTGCTAAAGTCCTAATTCTTGAAATTTTCTCCCCTCTTCCAAGCCTCCAATCAGGATTTTGTTCCTATCACTCTACTGAAACTGCCTGTCAAGGTCACTCACAAGTTCACCATATCAAATCTAATCACCACTGTTCTGCCATACTCTTACTGGATCTCTCAAAAGCAGCTCAAACAACGGAGCCCTCCCTCCTTCTTGAAATACTTTTTCTTGGTAGCAGGACACCAATCTTCTGCCATTTCACTTTTGTCACTCTTGGTTTCTGGCTTCTTCTCTTTTGCCTGGCCTTTAAATGTTACATCACACCAAGGCTTGGGTCTACACCGTCTGTTCCTTATAGCTAAGCTTGCCCCTAAGACATGCTCTCCATATCCAAACCGCCCCAGAGCTGATCGATCCTTCCTCGGCGCTCCAGTCAAATGTCATCATCCCTGTCTCCTTAACATCAGAAATCTACTAGGACTCTCAAAATCACCAAAACTCTTAATTTCTCCTTTAAAACCATTCCTCTTCCTGATATTCCCAACTCAGTATACAGTTATGCCATCCATCTAGTTATTAATGCGAAAAGCCTTAATTATCCTTTTTTCATTTCTTATTTCCAATCTACTGACAAGTCCTTTTTACTTTTTCTCCAAAATATAGGCTATAATGAATCTAATCTGTCCTCCACATTGATTATCACCACCAGATATAAATCATCATTGCCTCTTGCCTGTGGCAAAAGCCTCCTAACTGATCTCCAGGATTCCACTCTTGTCCCCTACATTCCAGTCTTCAGATAACACAGATAAGTCTATGAACCACGTCACTCTTCCGCTTAAACAATCTGTTGCTTGCTTCCTTCCTTTTCCTTATGGTCTCCCCATGCTTCAGCTACAACGCCCCTCGCACACCTTCCAAACACCAAGCTAGTTTTTGCCTCAGGACCTCTGCCAGTGCAGTTTCTTTAGCCTGGAAGGCTTCTCCCCTAGGTCTTGACATGGCTCTCATCATCTACATCAGTTCCAAAAGTCATCTACTCAAAGAACTCTTCCCTGGCCATCTTGTTCTACTGGTTTCTCTGTCTCTCTCCTATTACCCTGTTTTAATGAACTGATTGCACTTATTCTCACCTAAAAGTATTTATTTCCTTGCTCCCCACAATTTGAAAATAAGATCCACAGCAGTAGGAGCCATGAGGTCTTGCTGGCCAGCAATGTTCCCAGCAACTAGGACACACAGTAGGGGCTTACAGAACACTGGTTTAATCCAATAAAACCATGTATTCTGCCAAAACAAAAACCAAGCAAAAGAAAAATAGACTCCTCCTGTATAAGTTGGGTCCAGAACCAAAGAACTATGCTGAGAGCACACTGGTGAAAGAAGGTACCAAGTCTACCCACAGAATTTCCTAGAATCGAAAATTCTATTTTCTGGGTGTTCTAAGGCAAGTCATAGCATCACTGCACCCATTTTTCTCTCTTCTCTGTAGGGGAGTTGAACAAAATCATTGTTCAGACCCCAGTCTGAGCCTTAATTCTACAGTGTGTGAACAACTACAATAAAAAATATCTGAGGCTGGGTGCCATGGCTTATCTTGTAATCTCAGTATTTTGGGAAGCCAAGATGGGAGGATTAACTTGAGATTAGGAGTTTGAGACCAGCCTGGGCAACAGAGCAAGACTCTATCTACAAAAAATTTTTTAAAATTACTTCAGTGTGGTGGTGCATGCCTGTAGTCCCAGCTACACAGGAGGCTGAAGCAGGAGGAACGCTTGAGCCTAGGAGTTGGGGCTGCAGTGAGCTATGATCGTGCCACTGCACTCTAGTCTGGGCAACAGAGTGAGACCCTGTCTCAAAACAAAAAACCCATGCAGACAAGGAACCATGGAAGAGTGACACACCATGTCACCCAGTTAGTTTTGTGATAATGAAGGCAAGGAGAAGGTAATTTTAAAAAACCTAAAGCCAGCCGGCGGTAAAGCCAGGACTTTGGGAGGCCGAGGCGGGTGGATCACAAGGGTCAGGAGTTCAAGACCAGCCTGGGCAAGATGGTGAAATCCTGGCTCTAATAAAAATACAAAAATTAGCAGGGTGTGATGGTGGGCACCTGTAATTCCAGCTACTCGGGAGGCTGAGGCAGGAGAATTGCTGTATGGGGTTTTGCCATGTTGCCCAGGTTGGTCTCAAACTCCTGAGCTCAAGCGATCTGCCCACCTCGGCCTCCCGAAGTGCTGAGATTACAGGTATGAGCCACCACACCTGACCAATAATTTTAAATATTAATTAGAAAGCAGGCCAGGTGTGGTGCCTCACACCTGTAATCCCAACACTTTGGGAGGCTGAGGGGGTGGAGTTCAAGACCAGCGCGACCAACATGGTGAAACCCTCTCTCTACTAAAAATACAAAAATTAGCTGGGTGTTGTGGCTCGTGCCTGTAATCCCAGCTAATCAGGAGGCTGAGACAGGAGAACTGCTTGAACCCGGGAGGCAGAGGTTGCAGTGAGCTGAGATCATGCCACTGCACTCCAGCCTGGCCGACTGTGTGAGAGTCTGTCTCAAAAAAAGAAAGGAGAGGGGAGGGGAGGAGAGGGGAGGGAAAGGCAAGGGCAAGAAAAGAAAGAAAACAATGACAATAGTAATAAATTATTTTATTCTCAAGTGGCTGAACGAACTATACACACACACACACACACACACACACATATATATATTTATTTATATTACCCTAGATTGAGCTGAGAGGCGGAACTAGAAAATACTTAAGCAAACTTGATCAAAATCATGTACTAGTAACTTCTCCTATGTCCTGACATCCTTCATGGATTAGCTTCATCAAAATCATTTACCGAGAACGTCGATGTGATGAGAACGAGGTGAGGAAAAGGCAGGGAGAAGTCTGGGGGGAAGAGTGATGGGCTGCCTGGCAGAGTATCAGATCAGAAATCCTGGCAGGTTCCCTTCCTAACAGCAGCAGGTTACTTAACGACTGTAAAACTTTCTCAGCAGTAAGGTCACAACCTCCTGAAACTAAATCAGCAATAACTCCACAACTGAAATTCTGATGGCAGAATGGAATAAGAGAAAACAAATTAAATTGTACATGAAAAGTTACTGACCCCCAAGTTTGAGTGAAAAAGAAGAAATGGGGTGCCTCTAGTCATCTGACCTTTTCTCCACTATGAGATTTCTTCTTGCAGCACTGGAAGAAAGCCAACAGAAAACCAAATACCATTGTTTTGTTTTGTTTTGTTTTAGACACGGTATCACTTTGTCACCCAGGCTGAGGTGCAGTAGTGTGATCTTGGCTTACCTCTTGTGCTCAAGTGATCCTCCTGCCACGGCTTCCCAAGGGGCTGGGACAATAGGCACCCACCACTGTGCCTGGTTAATTTTTAAATTTTCAGTAGCAACAAGGCCTTGTTATGTTACCAGGCTGGTCTCAAACACCTGGGATCAAGCAATCCTCCTGCTTTGGCCTCCCAAAGTGTTAGGATTACAGGCATGAGCCACTGTGTTTGACCCCAAACACCCTTTAACTATTTTAACACCTGGGTCCCGACCAAAGACTGGCTACAGAGACCTTCAGGGATTCAGAGCGAGTTCCACTTAAATTAGCTGGCTAACTGAAGGCTAAACATTGTGAGCACACACTGGACAAGACAAACAACGGCCCCAGTCATGTGGAGGCTGCTGCAGTGTTCATTTCTGCTCTTCCTCGCCTTTGCTCATACAAAGGCAAAAGAAAGATTTTTCTTTCTTTTCTTGGACCACTCTCCTATTTGCCTAAAAATCTTCCCAAAACCTTTCCCCTTACAAAAACCAGCCTTGTGGCTAAAACTTACTAAAAGAAAGGCAATATATTGTTTTTAATAGGAAATCTAATAAGTAAAACCAGAGTATTTCTGTATCTTAACTTATCGTGAATTACATCAGAGACACCCTGAATTACTGCTGACTGCCCCCTCCCAAATCTATTTCACTTTATCACCTATCATCAGCTATCTGAGGATGACGAGATGAAAAGAAACTCTAACCACAATTTTCATGTTTTGTTTTAAACTGTTAAACAATCTCCCCATGAATCAGATGTTAGCTTTGATTACTGTGATCTTCAAATCAACCTAAATAATTAAATCTAGAATGAGAACAGAAATCAGAACTACTGATCTCAGTCAACTAATTAACCAATTAACTTATAAGAAAAATACCTGCTTGAAAGATAATTTTTTATGGAATCATGTTTGTTTGTTTTGAGATGGAGTCTCACTCTGTCGCCCAGGCTGGAGTACAGTGGTGCAATCTTGGCTCACTGCAGCCTCCGCCTCCCAGGTTCTCCTGCCTCAGCCTCCGAAGTAACTGGGATTACAGGTGTGCACCACCACACCTAATTTTTTTATATTTTCGGTAAGATAGGGTTTCGCCATGTTGACCAGGCTGGTCTTGAACTCCTGACCTCAGGTGATCCACTTGCCTCAGTCTCCCAAAGTGCTGGGATTACAGGCGTAAGCCATCATGTCTGGCTGGAATTAGGTTTTTAATGAGGATAACAATGTTTATTTTTCTCTATTCCATTTTGTTCTAAGAAAGAATTTAATGTGGCCAAGTGACTCAATACTGTGATTCAAAATATATATTTCTAGATGCCATAATCCAAAGGAATTGTTCATGCACAAGGAGAAACAGACATTATGGAAACCTAAAACCAAAAGGAAGAAGGATCAATGGAAGAGCAAAAAAAAAAAAAAAAAAAACCCAGAGGTCGCAGCAGCAGACTGTTTGTTCCTTTTCCCCTGACAGCCTGCATCTCTGCTTTCATTTTGATTACTGTACATCCTAGGGTTAAAACGTGAACATGCTCCTTCTTCTCCCCAGCACTATCTTCCTGCAGGGGGCCATCATTTTTCAGACAGAATTACCTCCTAGAATTTCATGATGTTATAAACTGAGAGGGAAAAAAGGGAAAACATTTATTTTTAAAATATACAAGAAAACATAGAAACCAATTCATTTTCAGACTTACCAAATGCTGGTGCGCTAGAAATAGCTGGTTGCTGTTTCATGACAGGGGGAAGTGCAGAGGGTAGTTGATATCCTTGTAGCTTCAGTTTGATAAGTTTCATAGCTATGGAAAACTCCACTTGATCCATTCTTCCATCATTATTCATGTCAGCTAGTGCCCTGCAAACCAACAGCATGGCCTGAGAACAACTGTGACCATAAAAGAACCTTTCCAAAACCACCACTCTCACCAACACGAAAACAAAATAATTAGCACTCTTGCCCCTCGAGAGAACAACAGAAACCATAACTGCTTACCAAGCTATGGGGAATAGCCTGTAAATACTGGCCACGTTTTATACAAACATAAAATATCTTTCATTCTGCCACTTTAGCAGGTAATTTTCAGCCTCAGTGTGAGGATATGTATTTTAGACATCAAAAGGGGTTTCTTTCTGAAGTGATGAAAACATTCTAAAATTAGCTAATAGTGACTGTTGCACAACTCTGTGAATAAACTAAAACCAATGAATCAGACACTTTAAATGAGTAAATTTTATTATGTGAATTATTTCACAATAAAGCTATTAGAAAAGAAAAAGATTTAGAAACAGAGAATGTTAATATTGCTAGAGATACTCAGACTGCATTCTTTGTAGAGCTCTACAAACTTCAATGTGGGAACATGACACAGTATGCTATGCTACCTACTTATGCTATGCTAGGGTTACTCAACTATAATGCTACGAAACCTCTAAAGCTCTTGAAACTAACTTTTCTTTAGAATCGTGCCCCTTATCACTCAACAATTTTGTAACTCAGCTTACAAAATGTGTTTGCTATCTGAAAATGGTACTCAAATATACATGGTTCAAAGCGGCCCACAATGAGCTTTAACGTAAAGTACTTTCTCAAAGAAGAGTAAATAAAAGAAATCGCTTCTCGGCCTTTTGGCTAAGATCAAGCAAGCAAAAGTTTGTCCTTGTAACTGGAAACTACATTATATCATCAAAACTGTGCATATTCATGACTTAAGCTCTTCTGCATAAAAAAAGTTTTATTCAGATTTTATTTATTTTAATCCAGATATTAAAAGCATGAGGATTTTTTTAAACCAATGTTGGCCAGGCGCGGTGGCTCAAGCCCGTAATCCCAGCACTTTGGGAGGCCGAGACGGGTGGATCACGAGGTCAGGAGATCGAGACCATCCTGGCTAACAGTGAAACCCCATCTCTACTAAAAAATACAAAAAACTAGCTGGGCGAGGTGGCGGGTGCCTGTAATCCCAGCTACTCCGGAGGCTGAGGCAGTGAGCCGAGATCCGGCCACTGCACTCCAGCCTGAGTGACACAGCGAGACTCTGTCTCACAAAAAAAAAAAAAAAAAAAAAAAACCAATGTTACAAAAAAATGTATTTGAAAGATCTAAATAAGCCAGTTCAATTAAAATACCATGATTAGCAATCTTTTAGACTGAGCCATATCTGGACAGTGTTCACAAAAGAAAATTAAGTTACACAGAAAATAATTCTGCATAGCTGGAATTAACTCAAAGAAAGAAAACATGTAACACAATAAAAAGCATGGCATAAGACAAAGATAAAAAAATCTCTAAAAGTGATCAAAATTGTAAAAGTCGGCACAATCATTTTAGAAAATAAAGATCATAACGCAGGAAATGAAGTTCTGTAGTTGCAGAAACCTTCTTTTTGCCTCAGATAGGAGCTCCCCCTTCTCCTGTAGTCATGGGCCCTTCAGCAATGAATTCAGAATCTGAACTCTTTTCACTGCTTGTAAATTTAAGCATCACTTTTCTGTATTTCGTGGCCATTTGGATTTGCACTTCTATGAACTGCTTATTCAAATCCTTTGCCAAATTTTCTGTATACTGCATGTCTTTTTGCTGTTAGTTCATAAGAGCTCGTAGTGTATCACAAATTAACTGTTCATCTGCTGACCGCTGAAAGATTTTTAAAAATTCATTATCTGTTGATTTATGTATATTTACGGCATAGAAATTCTAAATTTTCATATATAAAATATTTCTTTTATCATACGATTAGAAGGTTTTTAGTCCTTGATTTTCTAACATTGTATTATTTTATTTCATTTCAATCCTTAAACCAATAATTGTGTGTGGGGGTGGGGTAGTTATTCCAGGGTCCAATCATATATCTTCTACATGGATTCCTAGCTTTCCCACTAATATTTATTAATTAATCCCTTTTCTTCTCACTGAACTAATATACATTTTTGTCATGTATCAAATGTTCATATGAAGTGAGAACTATTTCTGGACTATCTGTTCTGACTGAACAATTTCCAGGTCGATAATTACAATGATTTGATCACACTGGCTCTCTGGCCTATTGTGATCCGGGAAGGTCTGGGAAGGTTTTTCTTTTTCCCTTGGTTATTCATGGATGTCTATTTTCCTATGAACATTTAGATCGTTTTACCTATTATACAAACAACCCTACTGGGATCCAAAAACTGCCTTAGAAGGGGATTTTTGAAGAACTGATTAAACCGCAATTGCTTTTGCACCAATAGTTTACCCAATCAAAGAAAAGAGAATCTTTCCAGTTGTTCAAATATACTAATATTTCCTTTAATAAAATTGTATCACTTTTTTCATATGCTTTTGCTAAATATATTCTGAAGAATTTTATCATTTTTGCCAGATTTTACATGAAACATTCCCCTCATTTCCATTTTTTAGGTGCTTATTTCAAGCATAGAAACATTTTTTATTTAAAAAAATTATTTAGGTTGTATTCAGCTATCCTACCAGACTCCTACAAGTCTTATTAATGTTTTAAAACTAAAATCTCTTGGGTGTACTAAGTATACAATCACATAACTAGAAAAAAATGAGCATTATCTTTCTTTTCCAATATTTAAGCCAATCTTTTTTATTGGTTTTACTGCCTCTAAGACATTACTGAATGCGTTCTTGCTCAGTTCTGAGTTTAAATGAAACAGTAGATTTACTAGAGCTAACAGTTAATAGAGTTCATTGTTTAGAGTGACAGTTGGTAGTTATTTCTGGAAAATAATGTGAACTAAAAACAAAATTTTGAGTCTCCCACCAACTGAATGGACCCCTCATCTCAGCCAAGGGCATTCCAAAGTTAACCTGAAAAACTAGTTCAAGCTATGACAGGAAGAGGAAGTTGGATGTGCCTCATTATACCCTCCTCCCTTTTGGAATTCAGGCCCAGTGGATCAGCATTAGCATCAACACAGGCCTTAAGACTGATAAAGGAAGCTCTTAAAGTCTGATAAGAAATATTTACCACCTATTTTCTCTGAAGTCTACTACCCAGAGGCTTCACCCGTAGGACAAAACTTTGTTCTCCAAAACCACTTATGATAACCCACACATTCCTTTTTGTTGATTCCAGCTCTTTAGATAATAACTCTCTTTAGATAATTCAATGAAATGCCAATTAAAAAATCTTGAATCTGGCTGGGCGCGGTGGCTCAAGCCTGTAATCCCAGCACTTTGGGAGGCCGAGACGGGCGGATCACGAGGTCAGGAGATCGAGACCATCCTGGCTAACACGGTGAAACCCCGTCTCTACTAAAAATACAAAAAAAAAAACTAGCCGGGCGAGGTGGCGGGCGCCTGTAGTCCCAGCTACTCCGGAGGCTGAGGCAGGAGAATGGCGTAAACCCGGGAGGCGGAGCTTGCAGTGAGCTGAGATCCGGCCACTGCACTCCAGTCCGGGCGACAGAGCGAGACTCCGCCTCAAAAAAAAAAAAAAAAAAAAAAATCTTGAATCCACCTATGACCTGGAAGCCTCTGCTTCCAGTTGTCCCATTGTTCCAGACTGAAATAATGTACATTTTACATATATTGATTGATGTCTTATGTCTCCCTAAAATGCATAAAACCCTGTTATATACCAACCACCTTGGGCAAATGGTCTCAGGATCTCCTGAGGGCTGTGTCACAGGCCATTGGTCACCATATTTGGCTCGGAATAAACCTTTCCAAATATTTTAGAGTTTGACTCTTTTCATGGATAGTAGTCTCACATATTTAACTAGTTTCCTTTCTACTTATTAGAAATGGTTACTGTATTTTTCATCAGGTGTCTAACTGTAATTACCGATTCAATCACAAGTTTTCTTCTTCCTTTTATCTGCTGAAATAATGACTAATGTTCACAGAATTTTTTGACTGACTCTGAACCAATCTTGCACCTCTGGCATAACGTTGGTCATGGTGTATTCTTTTCACACATTGTGAAATTCTAATTGTTAAGATTTTGATTTTTTTTTGCATCTATGTTCATAATTGAAACTGGTTTCTAGTTGCTTTATTTTTGTACTACCTTTCAGGTTTTATAAAGGAAATTAAGTAAATGAAATGGTGAACTTCCTTCTTTTGCTAAGTAGTTTTTTAAAATATACACAATTGTTTAAAATGGTTTGGCAGGGAAGAGTTCCCATTAATCAAAATCAACATCAACATGCATACTAAAACCAATCAATCAGTCAGGCAGGTGCCCACTTCCTATTCCCCACACCACTGCCCAATATGATCTATGGTGAGAAACAGGAATATCCAATGTGGGACAATGAGTAGGTTAGGGGAGAAGACTTCAGGTAATGGCTTAATTAGACTCTAAAGGCATCCTACAGAAGTGTTTCCATGGGTGAGGAGAAGAAATTTAATCATGAGGTTCCAGGGACTTGACTTTAAACTACACACCATAATCTCAACATTTGGTTGAAAATGTGATACTCAAAAAATGCTTTTCTCAATAAACATAACTGTGGGGAATTCCTGGTAATGAAAACTCCAAGAAATTTATGGAAATATGATAGTTACAGCTGGGCGCAGTGGATCATGCCTGTAATCCCAGCACTTTGGGAGACCGAGGCAGGTGGATACCCTGAGGTCAGGAGTTCGAGACCAGTCTGATCAACAAGGTGAAACCTTGTCTCGACTAAAAACACAAAAATTGGCTGGGCATGCAGGTGCCTGTAGTCCCAGCTACTTGGGAGGCTGAGGCAGGAAAATTGCTTGAACCTGGGAGACAGGTTGCAGTGACCTAAGATTGCACCTCCAGCCTAGGTGACAGAGCGAGACTCCATCTCAAAAAAGAAAAAAGAAAAGAAAAGAAAAGAACAAAGAGCATTTATGGCAGGTTACCTTAATGTGAGGAAAGGAAGTAATTTAAATATGAATACATACATATTATACACATTATGTACCTGCCTTTTTGCAGCAAAAATAAACAAACAAAGGGTAACAGGAAACTAATACAATGGGTGGGAACACGGTACAGGGATAGAAGAGGGAGTGACATTGTCTGAGCACACCTTTTGGTTGAATTTTGGCTTTTAGACCCTTTTTAATCTGTTATGTATTTAAATAATAAATGAAGTCCACAAAGATGAGGAGTGGTATCTAAATTAAATAAAAATGAAAATAAACCTAACCATATTATAAATAAGTAACGTATCCACCTAAGAGGTGGAAAAAAAAGCCTAGTCCAAGTGACTTCACATAGTACTTTATATGTCCTCTGTTTAAAAGCAAAAGGAACTACAAAGTAATCTTGAACGCTACTGTGAAAGGAAAATAAAGACTCAGGACTCCAATTCACTATGCAAAAGAAAGAAAAGTAAGCTGAAAGCTGAGTCATGCAAGAAGCTGTCATTCCTTTTGTTCCCAAGCAGAGAGCTACAAATAAAAGGTCAAATATCTCTACAGGTGGCTAATTTATGTTCCGTTTTATCTTATGTAAAGTGACGACTTACTGAGCACTTTATTGATTTACTATTACCTAAATGACTATTCCCCTGCCTGCTCCTTTTCTCGGGCAACATATGGATTACCACACCCTCCCTCTTTGCCCTCCAGCCTACCTGTTCCCTTTAAATACTGAAGCCATCAAAATCATCACTGGGGAAAGGTACAGACTGTTCCTGTGATTCTGTGCTTATTTCCTCCCAGCATTCCTTAACTTTGGCAAAATAAACTCCTAAACTGATTGAGATCTCTTATCTCAGATACTTTTTGGTTTACACTACTTACTAGGTTCGCTGTTTTTGTTTATTTGAGACAGGGTCTCACTCTGTCGCCCTGGACGGAGTACAGTGGCATGATCATAGCTCAATGCAGGCTTGAATCCTCAGCTCAAGTGATCCTCCCACCCCATCCTCTGAGTAGCTGAGACTACAGGCTTGCGCCACCACACCTGGATATTTTTTTTTTTTAAAGTAGAGATGGGGTCTCACTATGTTGCCCAGGCAGGTCTCAAACTCCTGGGCTCAAGTGATCCTCCTCCCTCAGCCTCCCAAATGCTGGGATTACAGGTATGAGCCACAGCACCAGGCCTAAATTTGTTGTTTGTAGTGGAGGTGAATGTAACAACTCTGAAACTACTCTGTGTGTGTTACAGGATGAAGGGATGAGGTCAGGCTCCTCTTGCCCCACCTCATTCCCCACAGTGTTGGCATCTATAGATTCCTTTAAGAGCCTAGCTCATCCACAAAGGCTGGCCTCAGGTTGCTCATCTCTCACCTGTGGCCCCCTGGGCTGGAAGTGAGACCCAGCAGCAGCGCAGACTAAACCAGCTTCATCAAACATTCATTCTCATTCATTCAAAAACCAATTATTGGGGGGAGGGGGTGGGCATCTATCTGGAAATTGGGGTTACATCTATGAAAAAGACACAGTTCCTGCCACCACAGAGCTTATAATTTAGTGCAAGTAGAACTAACGAGAACAAACCAGATTACTCTACATGGTGATAAGTGCTACCAAGGCAAAGGGAAGAGGTGGGCAGAAGGGACCACTTCAGACTAGTTGGTCACGGAATGCCACTTTGGGGAGGTGACATATGAACTGAAACCTGAAAGGCAATGAACCTGAGATGTGAGGAACTACAGCAACTGAATTATAGGAAGAGGAAACACTAAGTACAATGACCCCGAGGCAAGGAGAAGCCTGGCCCATTTAAAGAACAGGAAGAAGGCTGGGCAGGATGGTTCAAGCCCATAATCCCAGCACTTTGGGAGGCTGAGGTGGACGGATCACAAGGTCACGAGATCCAGACCATCCTGTCCAACATGGTGAAACCCTGCTACTGAAAATACAAAAATTAGCTGGGCATGGTGGTGCGCGCCTGTAGTCCCAGCAACTCAGGAGGCTGAGGCAGCAGAATTGCTTCAACCTGGGAGGCAGAGGTTGCAGTAAGCCGAGATCGCACCACTGTACTCCTGAAAAGATTATTCCTGGCGGACGCGGTGGCTCATGCCTGTAATCCCAGCACTTTGGGAGGCTGAGGCGGGTGAATCATCTGAGATCAGGAGTTCAAGCCCAGCCTGGCCAATGTAGTGAAACCCCGTCTCTACTAAAAATACAAAAATTAGCTGGGCGTGGTAGTGTGCACCTGTAATCCCAGTTACTCAAGGTGCTGATGCAGAAGAATCACTTGGACCTGGGAGACGGAGGTTGCAGTGAGCCCAGATTGCGCCACTGCCCAGCCTGGGCTACAGAGTAAGACTTTTTCTCAAAAAAAAAGATTATTCCAGCTGCTGTTCGGAGACTAGAATCTTAAGGGGCAAGTATGAAAGAGAATCCAGTCCAGATGCTCAAACAGTGGGCCCAGGTGAGATGACAGGTTAGGATGGTAGCAGTAGGAAAGAAGTGGCCAGACTGGGGATAAAGTCGGTAAATGCAGTCATGTTGATGGATTGGGTGTGCAGGGTGAAGAAAAGAGAGAAATCAAGTGTGGTGCCCAGGTGTTGATTTGGGCAGCCAGGTAACTAAGATGTCATCTTAGTTCAATGCCATGAACTACTGAGATGGCAAAGGCTCAGGAACGAGGGATGGAGGAGAGGGGATCAAGAGTCCAGGATGCCTTATTCTTTTTTTTTTGTATTGAGTTTAGCAAATTGATCTTGTTGGGGTTGAAGGCCCTTCTGACACATACTCAGGAGTGTCTTAAGTCCAAACTATTAATATATGGCTGTTTGCTCTGACCCACCCATTCTGAACCAGATCACAAAGCTGATCTAATCCTTGCCTTCACGTGTCTGGTTCCCTTCTTTCCTCTCAGGGCCCATTTCCAGGTAGTGCTCCCTCGCTCCCTCTTTTCTCTCCATTTCTGCCGGCCCTCCGCCTCAGATTCCAGAGCCCTTATCCAGCCTCTTTACCACTGTCTCTTTTTCCTTCCTGTACCTTCTGGCTCTTGTCTATTCTCACTGCTTTATTCTCCTCCCCTCCACATCACAGCAAGGTTGGAAAAATTCTAAGCACTTCAATTGCCAAAAGGATATCTGCCAACTTCCTTCCAGCTCCTTATTAATAAGACAATTTCTAGGAAGATGTATCATCTTTGGCCACAGTTATAATTTGGCATTACACACACTGACTTGACTCCATCCTCTGAGAATTAAGGTTTTCTTATATTCTTAATTGGAAATCAGCTAGGAGAGACAAGGAGTCCCCAAAGCATTAACAGATTACAGTTTTCAAAAGTTCACAAATTAGTTAACTGGAATATATTTTCTACACAGAAATAAAATATAATGAAGGTTTCTAACATATACTGTCCATCAGTTCATATCACTCAAATATTTGAAACAAAGTCCAGAACAAGTAAGTAAAGCTCAGAGAGAAACCAGACAGTTTCCAATTCTCAATCCAAACTTCTCTTCTTTGCTGAATGCGGTGGCTAATGCCTATAATCCCAGGACTTTGGGAGGTTGAGGCGGGCAGACTGCTTGAGGTCAGGAGTTCAAGACCAGCCTGGGCAGCATGGCAAAACCCCATCTCCACATAAAACACAAAAATTAGCCAGGCGTGGTGGTGCATGCCTGTAGTCTCAGCTACTCAGGAGGCTGAGGTGGGAGGACTGTTTGAGCCCAGAAGGTTGAGGTTGCAGTGAGCTATGATCATGCCACTGCACTCCAGCCTGGGTGACAGAGTAAGACCCTGTCTCAAAAACAAACAAAAAAGCAAAAAATTATCTTCTTCCCCAGATGACTGACACAAGGACTGCCTAAAACTTCAGAGTCAAACCCATTACTCTCTCTACCAAAAGGAGTAAGGACTTACCCTGGGACCCTACCAGAAAAATTACAGAAGAAAATAAGAACAGTATGGGGGTTGGGAGGGCTGCTTCTTTAGATCAGCTATTATTAGTTGCAATTTTAAAAACCTAGGTTTGGCCGGCTGCAGTGGGTCACGCCTGTAATTCCAGCACTTTGGGAGGCTGAGGCAAGCAGATTACTTCAGGTCAGGGGTTTGAGACCAGGTTAGCTAACATGGTGAAACCCTGTCTCTACCAAAAATACAAAAATTAGGCGGGCATGGTGGTGGGCACCTATAATCCCAGCTACTTGGGAGGCTGAGGCAGGAGAATCACTTGAACCTGGGAGGCAGAGGTTGCAGTGAGCTAAGTTCGTGCCATTGCACTACAGCCTGGGCGACAGAGCAAGACTCCATCTCAAAATATAAACACGAAAAAACAAACAAAAAACACCCCTAGGCTTTAAAAGATCAAGTACTGCCCAGGGTTACTATGTGACTAAGTATCAGTCAGCTTAGTTGAAAGATAGATCTTGCTAAACTCATACTTTGCACTGCATTATTCCATCATCTGGGCAGGATATCAGTGGTTCATGAAATTTCCAATGACTTTTCAAAGATACTTCTTTTGGGAAAAAAAAAAATGTTACAGATATTTTTTGATAGTAAAATACTACATCACAAACTTATTTAGCAAAACGTAAGAAAAAAATTAAAGATTAATTGATTCAATCTAAGATTGCCAAATTACCATCTTTAATTAATAAAAATGGTCACTATAAAAACTTGACTTTGGGCCACTCAGGTAAAAAGTAGTTTAGAAAGTTAAGACAATTGTTTTTATTTTTTAGAGACAGGGTGTTGCTCTGTCACCCAGGCTAGAAGGCACAATCATAGCTAACTGCAGCCTCGAACTTCAGGGCTCAAGCAATTCTCCCGCTTCAGCCTCCCTAGCAGCTAAGACTACAGGCATGCACAATGCCCAGCTAATTAAAAAAAATTTTTTTGGCTGGGCACAGTGGCTCATGCCTATAATTCCAGCACTTTGGGAGGTCGAGGCGGGCAGATCACAAGGTCAGGAGTTCAAGACCAGCATGACCAACATGGTGAAATCCCGTCTCTACTAAAAATACCAAAATTAGCCACGTGCGGTGGTGCAGGCCTGCAATCCCAGCTACTCAGGAGGCTGAGGCAGGAGAATAGCTTGAAGCTGGGAGGCGGAGATTGCAGTGAGCCAAGATCATGCCATTGCAATCCAGTCTGGAAAACAAGAGCAAAACTCCATCTCCAAAAAAAAAAAAAAAAAATTTTTTTAAGTTTTTTAAATTTTTTCAAAGATAAGGGCTCGTTATGTTGCCCAGGTTGGTCTCAAACTCCTAGGCTCAAGCAGTGCTCCCACCTTGACCTCCTAAAGCATTGGGATTACAGAAGTGGGCCACCACACCCAGCCAAATGTCACTTTTTTCAATTAAGACAGTTGTCTTTGCCAGGCATGGTGGCGACACCTATAATCCCAGCACTTTGGGAGGCAAAGGCAGGAAGATGGCCTAAGTCTAGGAGTTCGAGACCAACACGGACAACATAGCAAGATCCCATCTCTACAAAAAACAGAAGAAAAAAATTAAATTCATTAGAGTGTATTTTGTTTTACTCCATCATACTTAGCACCACATGACAATTTTTGTGTTGTTACTGTCTTCCTCCACTAGATTGTAGTTTCAATAAAAGAATGGATTCTGTCTATTTTGTTCATTGCTATATTCCAAGCACCTATTAACAGTCCCTGGCCCATAGTAGATATCTGATGAATAATTTTTCAGTGTTGAAAGAATAAATGAACTTTCAAAAACTGGGAATAGAACATAAAAGCATAATCCAGTGGAGGAAGTTAAGTCTGGGGAAGAAGGTTCCAGTGAGATGTCCTGATGGTGTGAGATATGATCATGTATGAGGTGCGAAGCAGAAGAGGCTTGTTACGTTCACACAGGTGTCACAGGTCTCTTGTGTTTAAATTGTCACATTTAACTGACAGAACAGCACTTCTGTGCTCACTTGCACATGACTTCTTTCTTACAGGCTGTTTCTTCATCTGATCCTTTTATTTTACTTAAACTGTAATTCCAAAACCGCTTGGTTTTCTGATTTTTCAGCTCTAATAGATCAGAAGTTAGAATCAGAATGGCTTCAGAGGAGCAAGCACACTAGTTTAGAGACAGTCTGGCAGCCAATATGCTGACAACCAGGAAAAAGAAAATAAAGCGGACACCCAAAAAAAGCACACGGATCTGGTATCATTTCGTTTCAATTCAAATATATCCAAATACACACACACACGCGCACACACACACACACACACACACACATATACATATACCGTGAAAGTTTTGCTATTTCAGGACGAGTAACTGATTTTCATAATGATGACATTTCATCAAGAAAAGCTTAGACTGTGTTCTGTAGACCATGCTTAAAAGAAACACAAAGCTCTATCAACCTTTATTAATTTCTATAAGATTATAAATGTAAAAGTTTGGTCATTTAAGAGGACAAAGTAATCAGCTGGAAAATTTAGTTATGTAGAATACCCAGTCCCTGGAGATGATAGCTTTTTGGGCTTTATTTTGAGGGTCTATTATGTGACAGGAGCCACAATAAGTCCTTGCTTTTTCTGGAATCTTCTCAACAACTCTCATAAAACTATAAGCATTCCTATTTTCTAGATTAGAAAACTGAGGTAAAAGAGGGTAACTGTATCTCCAAATCAGAGATACTGAACATGGTACATCTGGGATTCAAACTCAGGTGTAGACTACAAATCACATGCTCTTTCTTCACAGCGAGCTGCCTTCACAGAACTAATTAACTCAGGGAAGTGAAGTATTCAGTACCCTTGGTGAAAAAAATGAGACATCTTAGAGGACAACAGAATTCAGCATTGCTCTCCAAAGCCATGAGTCTAGAATCCAAACCTGTATTTGCCACCCTTTTTTATTATACTCTCTGTATTTCCTGTGGCTTAAAAGATTGAATGCCTATTTGTGATAGTTGAAGAATTCAGTATTATCTATTAATATTATGGATTCACAATGCACTAACTCTCTATTATTTTCTTTACCTTTTCTTCAGTCAATGAAAGATAAAAATTCATTCCATTATAAAGCAAGAAATGTGGGACATTCAAATAAATATGGGTGATATGGATGAAGCCAAAACTAACTGGTGAAGGAACACCAAAATTTAGATGTCTCCATGGAAATTCAACTTTTTGACAGTGTTGTCATTCAAATATCACCACTTTTTTTGTTTTGTTTTAGTTCCATATGAGAAAGACACTTTTCAGACATCATTTTCTGGTAAGAAGTAACAAGATACTTCAGGCTAGAAATACATGTTCTCCTTTTAAAACATAAGAAATCATATTAATATATAGAACTAAATGATATTTTATTTTGCCTTATGCTTATGTAAAATTCCAACTTACCATATCTGTGCTAAAACAGGTTGAGGTAACCCAGATTGAAAAAAAAAGTTTCTAGCTTGATCACCTGTAAATTAAACGGAAAAAGTTTCAGGGAAAAAAAAAAAAAAAAACTCAACAGCTAACAGAAATCCTCTAATAGCAAAATTACAAAATTTAAAAAGAGGCTGGTAATACTATAAATACCAAGTTGAGTGCATTATAAAAGTCCAAGGATAAGCCCAAAGGCAACAGTAAAACAATCCATCAGCACTGACTTTAGGATTAAAAAAAAATCATTTCAATAAGGGCCTACCATTTCCTGGCATAGATTTTCCACTTTAATTAATCTGCTATTAACTAAGGATGAATAGCTACCCACTGTGCAAAAGCACATTTATAGGAATCCTTAGGAAACCGATGACCCATACTTTCACTTTATAAAAAAATTTATTTGCCATTCCCAATACCTATACTCCAAATTCTGGGTACTTCTGATATATTTACGGAGAATAACAATGATTAAGAACTACATCTGAGGTCAGGAGTTCAAGACCAGCCTGGCCAACATAGTGAAGCCCATCTCTACCAAAAATACAAAAAATAAGCTAGGCGTGGTAGTGGGCGCCTGTAATCCCAACTACTTGGGAGGCTGAGGCAGGAGAATTGTTTGAAACTGGGAGGCAGAGGTTGCAGTGAGCCGAGATCATGCCATTGTACTCCAGCCTGGGCAACAAGAGCAAAACTCTGTCTCAAACAAACAAAAAAATTAGCAAGGCATGGTAGCAGAACAATTCCCCAGGAAATAAAGATTCCATTTTTTCTAAAGTGAATTCCTGAAAAATAATCAAACAGGAAAATTAGTTTGTTTATTTTTTGAGATGGAGTCTCACTCTGTCACCCAGGCTGGAGTGCAGTGGCGTGATCTCAGCCCACTGCAACCTCTGCCTCTTGGGTTCAAGCAATTCTCCTGCCTCAGCCTCCCAAGTAGCTGGAATTATAGGCGCTCACCACCACACCCAGCTGATTTTTTATTTTTAGTAGAGATGGGGTTTCACCATGTTGACCAGGCTGGTTTGGAACTCCTGACCTCAAGTGATCTGCCCGCCTCAGCCTCCCAAAGTGCTGGGATTACAGGTGTGAACCACTGGTCCTTTGATCTTAACAAATTCCCATAAATTATATGCACAAACAAGTGGTATGACATGCACTAAAAATTGCAAACAAGGTATGATTCCATTATGTGTAAAAAAATTATAAAAGGACAGGCACAAGGTTAAGGCAAAATAGGTAAATGTCTCTCCTTGGTCATATTTGCCCATCTCGGCTTTGCATAATAGAGTTTCCACAGACATCTGCACTACTGATAAGGAAAAATGAAAAAATGTTGACTCTGATTACCAGTAATGAATCCAGATATTGGCTTTAAACTATGGAACTGCTGATCATGCTTCGCTCTTTCCTCTACCGTTATGGCCCAGATATCCAGGCTGCCTAAAATCCAAAGAAAAGACAAATTACTCAGCGAGAAAAGCAAAACAAAATGCTCTCACACACTATTTCCACAGCACTTCAAGATTCTGTCTATATATTACAAAGACTTGATAAAGTCACATCTGCTTGTCCTTGGAAGTTATGCATATAAAGTTAGAAAATTAAGTGTAAAACAGGACACAAAATGTAAGAAACAGAAAGAGACAGAAAGGGAGGGAAAGGAAAGAAGAGGCACACATTCCTTTTTTAGAAACTTGTCTTACAAGTTAGCAAGATTATAGTAAAATTAATAATTTACTTACATAAACCCAAGCAACAGACTAAATTAACTTAAACCTAAAACTGTACCCTCAAGTGCCTTAAATACCACAGGCAAAAGTTATGAAAGAAGTTGAGTGTGATAAATAGCCATGAAAATCTTTTGGGGGGGGTGATTAAAATATTAATATATTAGATTGTAGTGATGGTTACACAACTATAAATTTGCTAAAAATTATTATACAGCTAAAGCTAGTAAATTTTATGGAATATAAATTATATTTCACTAAAGCTGTTTTTAAAAATGGGTATCTCAGTATGCAGGAAGCAGAGTTAAAAAAAAAAAAACAAGAGGGGCAGGGATGTCCTGATATGAAATAATAGCCAAAGAGAATGGGTTTTAGGTTTTCCTTCAGTTTCAGCTCTTAGGCTGACTAGATGTCTACTCACGACTGAGATCTTGCTGACTTTAGTCCTAGGTCTCCTCAAATTGACTAAAATAATTCTAGATTATATACATGGAAAGCTTTCAAAAGCTTGGACACCTTCCACAAAACTGGGAATACACAATACGTATGTTTCACACAAAATGTGAATGTGCCCAGCACATCAGCAAAAACATCTAAACATTGCATCTCTCCTCTCTGCCGGGTCTAGTATGACACTGACTAATAAAATAAAAATCCATTCAGTCACTGGAAAAATATTTACGTGGGGATGAAGTGGTGTCCAAGACAGAGATGACCCCTTCCCTCACAGGCCTTACAGGTCTGCAACTTCTAGAAGAAATTTTCACTGCCCTGTCAGAATTCATCCCTGTAACTATAAACAAAAACCAAAAATTGTACAGTAATTAAGGGGAACAAAAATAAAATAGAATAGTAATTCTGAAAAGTTTGCAGATCTCTGCACCAGAATCCCACAGAGACTTTTACTCTCTTCATGATGAGATTAGACAGCTTCCAAGAGTAATCTGTTAATATGAATTTTTAATAAGTATTTTTTAATAAGTACTACTTTTTAATAAGTATTTCTGTTAAAAAGTAACTTGGGTATAAGCAAGAACAATTAACAATTTCCTAATAACATTAGGAAAAATTACCCACAAAACACATTTTATGCAGACTGATACATTTCAAACTTATGTTTAGTTTAATTAAAGTAAAACAAACAAAAATGTCATGCTTCAAATCCAGGCTTTGAAAAAGTGTAAATGACCCCATCACTTCAAAAAATAACTTGCTGATAAAAAAACAGAGGAGTGGGGGAAAATTCACTAAGAGACTTGTGAAAGACATGGTCTAATTGCAATGTTTGTATCTTATTTGGATCCCAATTTAAACAAACAAACCATAACAAGAAATGTCTAAAGACTATCAGGGAAATGTCCGAAGACTATAAGGTACAGACTAGATATAGCAAACATTTTATAGGTACGATAATATGGTATTGTACATTTATTTATTTATTTATTTTGAGATGGAGTCTTGCTCTGTCACCCAGGCTGGAGTGCAGCAGTGCGACCTCAGCTCACTGCAACCTCTGCCTCCCAGGTTCATGTCATTCTCCTGCCTCAGCCTCCTGAGTAGCTGGGACTACAGGCGCCCCCCACCACACCCGGCTAATTTTTGTATTTTTCGTAGAGACAGGGTTTCACTGTGTTGGCCAGGCTGGTCTTGAACTCCGGACCTCAGGTGATCCACCGGCCTTGGCCTCCCAAAGTGCTGGGATTACAGGCGCGAGCTACCACACCTGGCCCGGTATTGTAAATTTTTATAGGTGTGATAATGCCACTGAAGTTACATCTTTAAATGTTTTCTTATCTTTTAGGTACACATACTAAAATATTTATAGATGAAATGATATGATGCCTGGGAGTTGCTCCAAAAGAATCCAGATGAAACAATGTTGGGCATGAGTTGATAATTAATGAAACTATATGATGGAATACATGAAGGTTGATTACATTATTTTCTCTACTTTTTAATTTTAAATTTGCCATAATATCAAGTTTTTAAAATCTGGTCCCAAAGTACATTAAAAAGAGAAATTTCTGAAAACTTACCACCAAAAGGTGTTGGAAACTGAGCCATGGTTCTGCTACTTTTACCTTGCTAATCGACGCCTGTAAGTGAAATGCAACATTTAAGTTTATGAAAACTTAATTCCTGTATAATCATAAACACACCAATATGCTATCTTTAATGGTCAGAGGACTAACACTAGAGCTAGAGCATAGCTCTACAACAAAGGAATTCATTCATTCACGTGTTACTTTTTAAATATAGACTTGTCCCTCATTATCCCAGGACGATAGGTTCAAAGACCTCCCATGGATTAAAAAAAAATTCGTGGATCCTCAAGTCCCTGATATAAAATGGCACAGTATTTGCATATAACCTAAGCAAGTCCTCTTGCATACTTTAATCTCTAGGTTACTTACAACACCTAATACAATGTAAATGCTATGTAAACAACTGTTATACTGTATGCTTAGAATTCCGTACATGTTTAGTACAAACGCAAATTTTTTCCCCAACTGTTTTCAATCTGTGGTAGGCTGAAGTTACAGACTTTGTGAAACCGATGGATACGGAGGGATGACTGTACCCTTTTCTTAACCATCTATAAATACCAGTCCATCTATTTGATGGATATAATCAAAGCTTCTTTTCATTGAGCACTTAGAACATGCTACACATTATACTAGGTAATTCACAGGTCTTATCTCTTCTACTCATCATCACAGCCCGGTGAGATAGGTTACCATTATTACCACCCCCGTATTATGGATCAGGAAAATGAAAATCAGAGAGGGTACGTGATTAGCGCAATACCATTCGTTTGGTGACCAAAGGCTGTGGAGTTAGCTGTCCTGCAAACTCCACAGCCTTTCTCCCACGAAAAACACTGAAAGATTTTGAGAAAGACGGTAAACAATGCATATTACACTAACATCTGTCCCAGAGTGCCAAACACAAATTTAATGCTCCAAAAATCTCCATCAGGCATTAATTCATGAACAGTTGATGTGAAAAAAAGTCAGTCTTCTTCTCTAACTAAAAACAAAAATCCAGATTTAGGGCCAGGTGTAGCGGCTCACGCCTGTAATCCCAGCACTTTGGGAGGCCGAGGCGGGCAGATCACGAGGTTAGGATATCGAGACCATCCTAACATAGTAAAACCTCGTCTCTACTAAAAATAAAAAAATTAAAAAAAATTAGCCGGGCATGGTGGCAGGCACCTGTAGTCCCAGCTACTCAAGAGGCTGAGGTAGGAGAATGGCGTGACCCCGGCAGGTGGAGCTTGCAGTGAGCTGAGATCGCACCACCACACTCCAGCCTGGGCTACAATGCAAGACTCCGTCTCAAAAAAATCCAGATTTAGTGAATATTTTTCCTTATGTTTAACAGGGTAAATGCACAGTTAAAAATGAGTATTGGCGGGAGGCTGAGGCGGGAGAATGGCGTGAACCCGGGAGGCGGAGCTTGCAGTGAGCTGAGATCCGGCCACTGCACTCCAGCCTGGGCAACAGAGCGAGACTCCGTCTCAAAAAAAAAAAAAAAAAAAAATGAGTATTGGTTGGGTGCAGTGGCTCACACCTGTAATCCCAGCACTTTGACAGGCTGAGTCAGGCAGATCACTTGAGTCCAGGAGTTCGAGATCAGCCTGGGCAACATGGCAAAATCCTGTTTCTAGTGAAAATACAAAAATTAGCCAGGCATGGTTGCATGAGCCTGTAGTCCCAGCTACTCCGGAGGCTGAGGCGGCAGAATAACCTGAGCTCGGGAGGTCAAGGCTACAGTGAGCTGAGATCACTGTACTCCAGCCTGAGCAACTGGACTGAGACCCTGTCTCAAAAATTAAAATTAAATAAATAAATAAATGAGTACTACTCACAGATTTAAAATCTTAAATTTAGATTTAAAAAAATGACAGTCTCTTGCCCTAATACATCTCAATTTCATCTTCCAATTTGTCCACAGAAGTTTTTTCCAGCTACCACATTTTAAAATTTCCAAAAGCACTTTCTCATTCTCTGTTCTTCTGTTTCTTGGATCACTGGATTCCTCTGGGTTCCTTTTTCGTTCATTGGCTCGTTGACTGGGTCTCTTTCACTTTTTTTTTTTTTTTGAGACGGAGTCTCACTTAGTTGTCCAGGCGATTTCAGCTCACTGCAACCTCTGCCTTCCAGGTTCAAGGAATTCTCTTGCCTCAGCCTCCTGAGTAGCTGCGATTACAGGCACGCCCCACCATACCTGACTATTTTTTGTATTTTTAGTAGAGATGGGGTTTCACCATGTTGGCCAGGCTAGTCTCGAACTCCTGACCTTGTGATCCGCCCATCTCGGCCATCTCTTTCACTTTTAAGGTTTTCCTCATATATCTAGTGATCCCTGGATGTGCCTCCATATTTAATAGTGAGACACTAAAAAACTGCCCAAGCTCAGCGTGGGTTTGTTGACCGATGGGCTTCTCTGTAAAACGATCAGGTATACTGATCAGGTATACTGAGTCCCCTTTTCATTGGGAGACCTCCAAATGTTCAGTATGTGGAGGTTTCTTCATCCAAGCTGTTAAGTTTTGCCAGACAGAACGAAGTGCTGGGTGGGGTGCGAAGGGATCAACTCATGTAAGTGCTGCCTTGAGGAGTGAAGGAAGGAAGGAGCAGGTAGGGTCCTACACTTTAGTGTGCAGACTTGTGCAGGCTCACCTGACTTTCAATCCTGTGCTTCACCTCTCTAGTCTGGAGCACTTCTGGTTCTAGTGCTCCTCCCATTTCCCTAGCACACAGGGGACTGAAGTAGTTACCCACCTGCTGGGGTATAGGAGAGAAAGGTCTAAAAGATATGGATGTGGATTTTTAAGGAATTTCCACTGTGAGCTGTAAAACTGACTTCAGCCTTTTGGAATATGTGGAGCCTCCAAGCACAAGGAACTCTCTCAAGATATCCCTAGGGCATGCTGATTTGCATCTCCCTAACTGACCTCTGCAGGTACTCAGGTGGTATCTTCCTCTGTGAACTCAGTTACTACTCCTCCATTCACTTTCTGTTTTGAAAAATTGTTAAAATCTTTGGTCACTGTCTCCTTTACTGTTATGTTTCTCCTTATGAATTAAGATTTTATTTATTTATGTGTTTTATTATATTTATTTTCTGAGAGTCTTGCTCTTTCCCTAGGCTGAAGTGCAGTGGCGCAATCTTGGCTCACTGCAACCTCCACCTTCTGGGTTCAAGTAAGTCTCCTGCCTCTGCCTCCCAAGTAGCTAGGATTACAGGTGACACCATCCCATCCGCCCGGCTATGAATTAACATTTTAAAGCTTCCTTTGAGATTACTGCAGACTCTAGGACACCGTATTTAACCAGAGGTCTATAAACCCAGTTGTGAATCAGACTACTTCTCACTGTAGATTCCCTTTAGAAACTGCAGCTGCCCTCTTTTCTTCCACAATTTCTCATTCAATATACTGTATGGGCAACCTTGATAATTCTCTTAAAAATTTTAGTGTGTTTTATCTCACTTAGTCCTCATAAAATCCTTTTGGAATCAATATGTCATATATCTTTTTGTAGAGCTTCCCAAAAATGCTAAGCTCTGATTTTAAATGCATAGCATAACAGATATTTAATATATATGAGAATACATTCTGCTCAGTTTTACTTCCGTTTTTTTACTTTTTTGCAAAATGAAGAGGTTATTGATTTCTCTTTTTTGTATCCAGCTACTTTACCACACTTTCTTATTAGTGCTAATAGTCTCACAAATGAATCTCTTAGATTCCTAGATCTATATCTTCTGGAAATAAAGAACTTAGCTTTACATTACTAGCCCAAAGCAATACTACTAAGCTATACAAAACAGTTGTGATAGCGATAATTTTGGTATTGCCTGTGATTTTCAGTGATAGTTTTGGTATTTCATATTTTAATAGGTTGGTTTGTTGTTGTATTTTAGTAAAGATTATTTACCGTGTTTATGTAGTTTCCTTCTATTCCTATTTTTTATAATTTTATTAAGAAATGGCTAAATTTTTTTCAGAAGCTCTTTAAGCATCTAGTGAGATAATGAATTTCTCCTTTACTTACATTCTGAATTATAGTGACATATTTGCGAATACTGAATTATCCTAGAATTTGTACAATAGAACAATTCATATATGCATGTTATTCTTTCACTACACAGCTAGGTTTGATTTGCTAACATTTTCTTTAAATTTTTTGTTTAAGAAAATGTTATACATAATACTATGCAAGAAATGGCAAATCCAGAGGAAATGCACGCATTTCTATCTCCCTATAAATCTTGAAAATTATCTTAGGAAAAATGATTTTATGAAGTTAGCATTAGCTTCATACTAAACTATGATATTGAAAGCATTAAAAAGAGACCATTTTTACTCATAGATACAATAATTTTACACCTTACTTTAAATATTTCACAGCTACTGTGAGAGGATCACAGCAGCAAACATAAGTATAACTCTTATAATTTAAAATATACTTTAGTCATTATCAGTTCCTGACAAAGCACCTAGGACTATTTGTTATTTATCATCCTACTCTAGAACTTAGGAAATAATTCTCACCCTAGGTGAATCTCTACTCCAAAAGCCTTCACCTCACTATGACCAATATTAGACTACATTTACCTTCTGGCCCTTCTGACCTCCAACTCTACTTCTCCTTCATCTGTATCTCTTAAGTGACAACCAAAGGGACTCCACGTTCCCTCTCTTTCCCTTCCTAATTAAAGCCCTATTTCTTTAGTGTCATGTTCTCAGCTGGATGTGAGCAAGGAATCCAATTAAAGAAAACTAAATTATGTTTATATATGAATGAAGATGTACCTTTCAGACTTATTCACTAACACAATAGCCAAATGATGGTTTAAAGACGAGGCTGGAATTTTCCCACATAATTTTCTTCTAACCACAGGTCTTTCCAATGCCAATCACAGCGAGGTTCTCCCTGGCTCCTAAGGAACCCCAGACAATAGTAGTAACATGTAGATGAAGCAACATCTTTCAATCCCATCTCCTTTTCTGTTCTGTGCTACCTGGACAGACCATGGAGATGACATCTTGGCTTAAGGTGTTTTGTCCTACCATTATACATGCTTGCTGTATGAATTACTATAATCTGAAAAAAATACAGTAATTTATAAAAGGCTACCATGTTGAGACTGGGAACGGTGGCTCACGCCTGTAATCCCAGCACTCTGGGAGGCTAAGGCGGGCAGATCACGAGGTCAGCAGAGCGAGACCATCCTGGCTAACATGGTGAAACCCCGTATCTACTAAAAGTACCAAAAGAAATTAGCTGGGTGTAGTGGCAGGCGCCTGTAGTCCCAGCTACTAGGGAGGGTGAGGCAGGAGAATGGCGGGAACCCGGGAGGCGGAGCTTGCAGTGAGATTAGATCACGCCACTGCACTCCAGTCTGGGAGACAGAGCAAGACCCTGTCTCAAAAAAAAAAAAAAAAGGCTACCATGTTGAAAAAGAATAATCACATATCCAAGACATTAAATAATGTCACAAAACCTGGTCAGGTGCGGTGGCTCCCACCTGGAATCCCAGCACTTTGGGAGGCTGAAGCAGACGAATCACTTAAGGTCAGGAGTTTGCAAACAGCCTGGCCAACATGATAAAACCCTGTCTCTAATAAAAATAGAAAAATTAGTTGGGCATAGTGGTGGTCGCTTGTAATCCCAGCTACTCGGGAGGATGAGGCACAAGAATCGCTTGAACCCGGGAGGCAGAGGTTACAGTGAGCTGAGATCCTGCCACAGCACTCCAGCCTGAGCAGCAACAGCAAGACTCAGTCTCAAAAATAAAAATAAAATAAAATGTCACAAACCAGAGTTCTGCTTCTGCTATAGCAGACAGAACACAAAATGTAACTATAATACTTGAAGACAATAAGAAGTAAACAAAAGTAGGCAGATTTGGGAGGTGAGTAAAAAGTTTCTAAAAAGTTTCTTTTTCATCTTTTCTCTACAACTCTGCCCCACAGGTGGGCCCCAGTCAGGAGGCTATGCAGTGAAGCACAGGTGCAGAAACTAAAATTCCAGCAGAAACAGTCTTTGTGGTTAAAGGAATTAATGAAAAAGGCACCTGTGGGCTGTAAAGTGTGGGGAAAACCAGACAGGAAAAAGCTAGAAATGGGGACCTGCCATTGTGTGAATGAATTCCTGCTCATCTCAGGCTCGCACCTGAGATATGGACATGCACGGCAGGCTCAAAGTAGCACAGCACTTGTCTTGAAAACTAAACTGAGAAAGAAACCCCTGTCCACAGACAATACAGAGAATTTATAGTATGGTATATAACCAAGGTAGATCTAACCAAGTTAGATACCTACTGAAACAAACCGCATTCTGCAGAGGATTACAACAGCACACACCTATACAACATGAAACTCACAATGTCCAGGATATAATCCAAAACTACTGGACATACAAAGAAGTAGGAAAATCTGACAAATTCTAAAAAAAAAAAAAAAAAATTGCAATCAACAGATGCCAACTCCAAGACAATGAAAATGTTGAAATTATCACACAAAGACTGTGGAACAGCCATTACACCTACCTTCCATGAGGCAAACACAAACACAAATGAATGGAAAGATACAAGTTATCAGCAGAGAAAGAAAAACTAGTTTAAAAAGAATCAAATGTAAATTTTAGAGAGAAACTGAGATCTTTAAGAATTAAGGCAAAGCAAAAGAAATTGCAAACATCTGAATAAATATAAAATTATTTTATATTATTAAGCTCTTTAAAATAAAGCAGGAGAATCACTTGAACCCGAGAGGCGGAGGCTGCAGTGAGCCGAGATCACAACACTGCACTCCAGCCTAGCGACCGTGCAAGACTCTGTCTCAACAACAACAAAAACTTCCCCCAAAAGAAAGCTGTAGTCTGTTTCACTGGTGAATTCTTTCAAAGAAGAAATAATACAAAAATCATGCAAAGTTTTTCAAACAAAAAGGAGATCACTGCCCACCTCACTTTTTGAGGTCATACAACTATTAAGCTCTTTAAAATATGTAGACTGTTGAAAACAAATATTGTAACCCTGTGTAGTAGGATTTTTTTTTTTTTTTTTGAGACGGAGTCTCGCTCTGTTGCCCAGGCTGGAGTGCAGTGGCCGGATCTCAGCTCAGCTCACTGCAAGCTCCGCCTCCCGGGTTTACGCCATTCTCCTGCCTCAGCCTCCCAAGTAGCTGGGACTACAGACGCCCGCCACCTCGCCCGGCTAGTTTTTTGTATTTTTTAGTAGAGACGGGGTTTCACCATGTTAGCCAGGATGGTCTCGATCTCCTGACCTTGTGATCCGCCCGTCTAGGCCTCCCAAAGTGCTGGGATTACAGGCTTGAGCCACTGTGCCCGGCCTAGGATTTCAACATAAATATAACACATATAATAACTGTAACATAAATGTCTCTGGGGGGAGAGTAAAGGGACTTATATGGCTGCAAGCCTTCTACATGCTACATGAAGTGATAAAACATTAACTCTAAGTTGATTATAAAAGGTTAAGTAAATATATTTACTACCTGGAGCAATTACACAACACACACACACACACACACAAACACAAACACACACACAGAAAAAGATATGGCCAAGAAGAGGCAAATGAAAATGGAATGTTAAAAATCCAAAGATGTCAAGAAAAAAGAAACAGAAGAAAGAAAGAAAGAAAGAAAGAAAAACCAGAAAGGACAAACAAAACCAATAATAGGAAGATGGCAGGTCTAATTCCAACAACCGATAATTACATTAAATGTTAATACTCTAAACAATAACAGAGAAAAACTTGGAAAAAGAAATGTAAACCAACAATAAGTAGAAGAAAGGAAATTACAATGATATGGCAGAATGAATAAAAATTCAGACAATAGAGAAAATTATAAAATCAAAATCTGGTTCTTTGAAAAAAAAATTTATGAACCTCAAGCTAGAGACAGAGAAAAAAAAAATCATAGAAATAAGGGGCATCTCCATCAATCCTACATTTAAAAAATAATAAATAGTAAAAACAGCTTTATGCCAACAAATTTGACAGTGTAGATAAAAGAAACAAATTTCTTGGAAAATAAAGCTTACTAAAATTGATACGAGAATCTGAATACTCCTATATTTATTACAGAAGCTGATTTTATCATTAATAACCTTCCCCGGCTGGGAGCCGTGGCCCACATCTGTAATCCCAGCATTTTGGGATCACAAGGTCAGGAGAGCGAGACCATCCTAGCCAATGTCTCTACTAAAAATACAAAAATTAGCTGGGTGTGGTAGCACGTGCCTGTAGTCCCAGCTACTCGGTAGGCTGAGGCAGAAGAATCACTCAAACCCGAGAGGCGGAGGTTGCAGTGAGCCAAGATCACACCACTGCACTCCAGCCTGGCGACGGAGCAAGACTCCATCTCAACAATAACAAAAAAACTTCCCCCAAAAGAAAGCCATAGTCTGTTTCACTGGTGAATTCTGTCAAAGAAGAAATAATACAAAAATTATGCAAAGTTTTTCAAACAAAAAGGAGATCACTGCCCACCTCACTTTTTGAGGTCATACAACTATATTATCAAAACTTCACAGACATTACAAAAAATAAATAATAGAACAAGATCCCTAAAAAATATAGATACAAAAATAATTCACAAAAATTAAAAATTGAACATCAATATCATATAAAAAGGATACTAAAATATAACCAAACAGTTTATCCTAGAAATGCAAGGTTAAACCATTCGGAAAATGTAACATACCATATTAGCAGAATAAAGCAGAAAGCCCAGATGATCATGTGAATAGGTATCTTTTTAAAAGCTTCTGACAAAAACTCAACATTCAATCATGATTTTAAAAAAAACCTCTCAGCAAATCAGAATTAGTAGGAAACTTCTACAGATAATAGGGCACCCATGAAAAACCTACATCTAACATCACAGTTAACGGTTCAAGACTGAATTTCTCAGCCTGAGATCAGGAAGAAGGCAAGGATATCTGCT
Source organism: Colobus angolensis palliatus (assembly GCF_000951035.1). NCBI lineage: Eukaryota > Metazoa > Chordata > Mammalia > Primates > Cercopithecidae > Colobus > Colobus angolensis. The sequence continues at coordinate 2,825,228 of NW_012116267.1, forward strand.
TTTCCCACTTCTATGCAACATTGATGTGGAGATTCTACTCAATAAAGTATTAAGGTAAGAAATAGCAAAAAATAGGCATAAAGATTGGAAAATAAAAATAAAGCTCTCCTTATTTATAGATATCACTGTTTATAAAGAAAATCCCAGAGACTCTAGAAAACAATGACTATATTCAATAAGTGAATTTAACAAAACTGCAGGATAAAAGGTTAATGTATTAAAATGAACTGAATTCTTAAATACTAGCAAGCAAAAAATTGGAGAGTGAAATTAAGAAAAACAACTGTTTTACAGTAGCATCAAAAAATGTAAAATTTCTAAATGTAAATTTAACAAAAGACAGGCTGGGCGCGGTGGCTTACACCTGTAATCCCAGCACTTCAGGAAGCCAAGGTGGGCGAGTCACCTGAGGGCAGCAGTTCGAGACCAGCCTGACCACTAAAAATACAAAATTAGCCAGGCATGGTGGCACATGCCTGTAATTCCAGCTACTTGGGAGGCTGAGGCATGAAAATTGCTTGAACCCGGGAGGCCAAGCCTGGGCAACACAAGTGAAACTCCGTCTCAAACACACAAGCAAAAAAACACATACAAGGCCTCTGCACTTAGAACTGCAAAATATTGCAAAGAAAACTTAAAGTAGACCTAAGTAAATGGTACTAAGATACTAAGTTCATGGGTTGGAAGATAAAATATTGTGAAAATGCCATTATCTCCAAAGGGTTTGTATATTCAATGCAATCCCAATCAAAATTGCAGCAGGCTTTGTGGCAGAAATTGGCAAGCTGATAGTAAAGACCTAGAATAAGCAGAGCAGCTTTTTAAAAGAACAAAGTTGAAAGATTTACCCTGATTTCAAGATTTACTATAAAACAACAGTAGTCCAGGCCTTCTGTGATTGGTGTAAAGAGACAGATCAATAAAACAGAAAAGAGTTCAGAAAGACCCACCCGTTTGGTTAATTGATTTTTGGCAAAGTTGTAAAGACAAATCACTGGAGGAAAAAAGTCTTTCAACAGACAAAGTAGATTAACTGGATATCCAGGTGGAGAGAAAGCCAACACTGACACTTTACATAATACACAAAAATAAATTCAAAACACGTCCCAGGCCTAAATGTAAAACCATATATGCTTCATATAAAAATCTTAAAAGATGGGAGAATATCTCCCTGACCTTAGGCTAGACAATTTCTCAAAACACAAAGAAGCATGATTTATAAAAGAAAAAATTAGTAAACTGGGCTTCAAAGTAAAAAAAAAAAAAAACAAAAAAAAACACAGAGTTATTCAAAAGATAACCATTATGAAAACAAAAAAATAAACCACAGAGACAAAGAAAACACTTGCAACACGTATATTAGAAAAAGGACTTGTATCCACAATATATAAAGAACTCTTAAAATTTAAGAATAAGACAGCTCAGTGAGGAAATGGCTGAGATGTAAAATAACTTCTAGAAATGGGCAATAAACCCATGAAAAGATGTTCAACAATATTAACCATCAGGGAAATGCAAACTAAAATCACACTGATATAACACTTATATTTCCACTAGAATGACTAATGTGAGAAAGAATGATCACATCTAGTGTTGGTGAGGACGTGGAACAGCTCTACACGTTGCTGGGAGGAATGTAAAATTGTACAAACTTTTAAAAATATAGCTTTCTTAAAACATTACGCAGCTACCACTCCACCTAGCCACTCTACTTCTAGGTATCTGGCTAAGAGAAATGAAAATTTATGTCTACACACAGATTTTTACACAAATGTTCTATCAAACTTTATTTCTAAGAGCCAAAAACCGAAACCCAAATGAATAAACAAATGGTGATCTATCCATACAATGAAATGCTACTTGGCAATAAAAAGGAACCAACTGTTACACATGCAACAACATGTATGAATCTCAAAATTATTACGCTAAGTGAAAGAAGTCAGGTTAAAAAAGAAGTATATATCTATGATTCCACTTTCAGAAAAATTCTAGAAAATGTAAACTAATTATAGTGACAAAAACCCCATCAGTGGTTTCCTGAAGATGGGAGAAGAAAGGACACAAAACAGAGAGGCATAAGAAACTTTCGGGGGAACAGAAATGTTTGCTCTCTTGGGAATGATGATTTCACAGGTATATGCTTATGTCAAAACTAAGCAAACTGTACATTTTAAATATATGCATTTAAAGTGCAGTGCCTCACATCTGTAAGCCCAGTGCTTTGGGATGCCAAAGTGGGAGCATCACTTTAGGCCAGGAGTTCAAGACTAGCCTGGGCAACATAGTGAGACCCCTGCCTCACAAAAAATAAAAAATTGAAAAAACATAAAAATAAAAAATAAGTATATGCATTTAGTACACTTCAATTACATATTAATAAAGTTGAAAAGAGAGGCACAAGCCACAAAGAAAACACGAAGTATAAAGAGTCAAGAATACAGCATTCCTAACAGTTCACTATAAACTAGAGTATCCATGCTGATGGAACTCACATCTCTCCCCCAAGAGATGCAGCAATTCTTGATATGCCTCAACACAGATTTTAACTAAAAAATAACTCATTTAAGCTGAAGTTAAAAACTGAATTGAGGCCGGGCGCAGTGGCTCACACCTGTAATCCCAGCACTTTGGGAGGCCGAGGCGTAGTTTGACACTAGCCTGGCTAACATGGTGAAACCCTTTCTCTACTAAAAATACAAAAGTAAGCTGGGCGTGATGGTGCACGCCTGCATTCTTAGCTACTCAGGAGGCTGAGGCATGAGGATCACTTGAACCCAGGAGGCGGAGGTTGCAGTGAGCCAAGATTGTGCAACTGCACTATATATATAAATAAATAAATAAATAAATAAATAAATAAATAAATAAATAAATAAATAAATCCTGAATTGAAAGGACAGAACAAATGGTGTGGACCGTAAAGCTTTTGAGCAAGTTAAGTGGCATATCTCAGATTGTGAATAGGAATCCTTAATGACACTATTTACTAAAATAAAATTTCTTTTTAAAAAAGGTTTTCTTATAGAAGTGAGGTAGGGTGAAGCATTAGTCAACGTTGAATCCAAAATGCTTTACTGGAATATACTAATTACTCATTTTAAGTTCAATATATCCAGTGGTTTTCATTTTTGTAATAAATGTCTTTTATTAAAATTCTAAGATCAGTGATTTTCCAAATACCTTTATGACCAAGTAACAAGTAACAGCTATATTCTCATTTTAAATTTCATGTAAGTGGGGAAAATGTCTGGAAAGTATAAAATATGAGATATACTTTAAAATGCCATCAATTAAAAACTTGGCCAGGCCTGGTGGCTCATGCCTGTAATCCCAGCACTTTGGGAGACTGAGGTGGGCAGATAACTTGAGGTCAGGAGTTCCAGATCAGCCTGGCCAACATGGCGAAACCCCATCTCGACTAAAAATATAAAAGTTAGCCAGCATGGTGGCACATGCCTGTAATCCCAGCTACTCGGGAGGCTGGGGCAGGAGAATCACTTGAACCCAGGAGGCAGAGGTTGCAATGAGCTGAGATTGCACCACAGCACTCCAGCCTGGGCGACAAGTAATATGAACAAAATTCAACTGTAAAAGATGATATGAAACTCCACAGACATCAGTGTTTGATTTGTATAAATAAATATATATATACATCAAGAGGCAAGTTATAAAGCCTACTCCAATATGAGTAGGCTTTCAGAAAAAAATTAAAACTGCTTTTATTGCCATAACTCACTAAATATATAGTCAAATGAAACATCAATTTAGAATGATAGGAGAAATGAACTTCAGTGCCTCCATTTCTAAATATTTTATTAATGTCTTTCCATTTAAACTTCTGGAGAATATTTTAGATTTAGCCAAATTTTCAAATGTTAAAAAGAGAATTGAAAAAATGTAGGTTTTAGCCGGGCGTGGTGGCTCACGCCTGTAATCCCAGCACTTTGGGAGGCCGAGGTGGGTGGATCACGAGGTGAGGACATCAAGACCATCCTGGCTAACACAGTGAAACCCTGCCTCTACTAAAAATACAAAAAAAAAATTTGCTGGGCATGGGGGAGAGCACCTGTAGTCCCAGCTACTCTGGAGGCTGAGGCAGGAGAATGGCGTGAACCCGGGAGGTGGAGCTTGCAGTGAGCTGAGATTGTGCCACTGCACTCCAGCCTGGGCAACAAGCAAGATTCCATCTCAAAAAAAAAAAAAAGAGAGAATAAAATATAGGTTTTAACTTTTGAGTCAGAGCACTAGTATATTAAATATTTTCATATTCTTCTCTTTTACAATCAGATTATCATTTCTATTTAGAGTTTACTTAAAAAAAACCTTAATATCTTTCCTACGTCTTATTAATTTACTCAGAAAAAATTTTTATTTCCATGTACAGTACAAACTCATACTGATCCAATATAAAAATAACAGGTTGGTTCAGTGATTTTTATCTCCTCACTAAAGCATTTTAAGATTGTCTTTTTTCTTTGAGATGGAGTCTGGCCGGATTTCAGCTCACCGCAACCTCTGCCTCCCAGGTTCACGCCATTCTACAGCCTCAGCCTTCTGAGTAGCTGGGACTACAGGTGCCCGCCACCACGCCTGGCTAATTTTTTTGGGTGTGTATATATGTTTTTTTTTTTAGTAGAGACGGGGTTTCACCGTGTTAGCCAGGATGGTCTCGATTTGCTGACCTCGTGATTCACCCGCCTCGGCCTCCCAAAGTGCTGGGATTACAGGCATGAGCCACCGCGCCCAGCCAAGACTGTCTTAACAACTGATTTTGAGGCCCTTATCTCATTCAAATGACAGCTTAGCCTTACTCCCAGAATAAAAGATAATAGTGGAAGATAACATTATGCCAAAATAATGAAGTCAACTTTGGTGAGGATTTACTGGCATGATCCTTAATAGTAATAGTTTATAATAACTAATGGAAAGTTTAAATGCTTGGAAGTACACCTGACTGATATTAGCCAATTTAATCCTATTAACAAAGCTATAGATTAAATAATATTAGTATTCCCTCTTACGGAGACTAAGGCACAGTTTATACAGTTATTAAACAATGGAAGAGAGAGTCTGGATTCAGAGCCCATGATCATAACCTCATACTTCTAGGAATAAGAACTTCACCAAAGAGGCACAAAGTAGTTAGCCTGGTAAACTAACCAGGGTGAAGCTGTGGATGCAGGGGATACTTTTCCATGCAATAAAGGCACTGGAAAACAAAATAAAGAAGAAAGATAAACCAATTTTTTTTTGTAATGTCATAGCAGATCACAGAAAGAAAATGGGGGAATTAAGATTAATAGAATGCTGACATGTAAGTCCAATGAGCTTCTACTTCTTACACACAAAAAGGAAAAGCTTCCTGACGTGTAAACATTTACCATATGGAAGCAGGAAGTCATATATTTTTTAAAAATGTAACAGAAAACCTACAGCAGTTAAGAAAAGAAAAAGGTGAATGAAATCAGTTCTATCTCTATGAGGGGACTTCAGCAGCATAAAGTAGGTCACCTTCGCTGAAAACAAACAGAAGCATACCTAAAGAAAAGGAAAGGCATTCTTCTCTCTGAGGTCCCCAGCCCTGTGGCCTAGAAAGCAGGAGGGTTACCCAGGAGTGCGGGAAGCTCAGCCCCAGGCAGAGGCAGCACCTCAGGGCTAAGGGCCCAGAGCTCTTCAGGGAGGAGACAACACAGAGAGAAGGGCAGCACCAAGTAGGCAAATAGGCATGGTCCCATTTACTAGTTACCATTTCGTCCCTCTGAAATACTTGTTTTACAACAGGGCCTACATCGTGACTGCTTACACTTTCCCCCTTTAAAGGTTATAGGTGACAATTGTGGGAAATTTAGAAAACTGAAAAGATAGGTGAAAAAAAAAATCCACAATTCCACTCTCCGAAGGCAACCTCTATCAACAGCTTGGTATTTCTATTTCCTTTTAGTCTTTTCCCAATGAAAGTACAATTGTTTCCTTCTTTGGCACACTTTACACAACGTACATGCTTTCAGCAAGTTATTAAAACCTTTCTAAACATATTGCTGGACCTAGATATTTTATGGAGACAAACACTCCTTATTTAGGTACAAAAAATAGAAAAACAGAGACTAAATATTAAGCAATGAAGAAACAGGTAAATAGTTTCTTCAAGTTTGGATAATGTTCAGATTTTTAAACCAAAGATAGAATATGTTTAAGAAGTCTTTAATCTTTCTTCATTTCAGCTTCAGGAA
>NW_012116267.1:2832439-2841006 GCF_000951035.1 Colobus angolensis palliatus
GTTGGCCAGGTTGGTCCCAAACTCCTGACCTCAAGTGATACACCCACCTTTGCCTCTCAAAGTGCTGGGATTACAGGCATGTGTCACCATGCCCAGCCAAATTTTTTAAAAAATAAAGGGAAGCATGCAAGAGGAAATGAGGTAATTCAAACATATTTACAAGCCAGGCACAGTGGCTCACACCTGTAATCCCAGCACTTTTGGAGGCCGAAGCAGGGAGATCACTTGAGTCCAGATCAATTTCCCACAGTGGTCACAAGAGTTCAAGGCTGGCCTGGCAAAACCCCATCTCTACAAAAAATACAAAAAAAACTAGCTTGGTGTGGTGGCATGTGCCATTAGTCTCAACTATTTAGGAGGCTGGGGCAGGAGGATTGCTTGAACCTGGGCCTAAGCAAGTCTAATCCATTTATAAATGTTCCATTATATTCAAAATACCCTTTCTACCAACAGTAGGTTCTTAACTACTGAGACCAGGCATGCTGTGGTTGTGACTCCAGCAAAACGGATTGGTGGCATTGCATGAGCTGAGATTGCACCACTGCACTTCAGCCTGGGCAACAGAGTGAGACCACAGCTATTTAAAAAAAAAAAAAAAAGGAAACACACACACACACACACACACACAGAAAAAAGAATCTTCTACATGTACTACAGATAATCAGCAGATTTTTAATACACCAAAATAGGCTAATCTAGGCTTAATGACCTAAAGACTAAAAGGTGATTATGAACATACATCATCTGTTTTTCACTTAATTATTGATCATCCCCTCACAAAAATCTTATAATCCTCTTACATAAATGAAAAAACTGGGCCCAAACAATTAGTGACAGGCAAAGGTTACAGAAGGGGAGAGCGGAGTCCCAGGCTGTTCAATGTAAGATGCCAGCAATCCACGCTGCTGGAGTCACAACCACAGCATGCCTGGTGTCTGCAGTTAAGAACCTACTGTTGGTAGAAAGGGTATTTAGTATATAATGGAACATTTATAAATGGATTAGGCTTGCTTTCTCCCTCCTACTGTACTTACAGTCAAAGTTTCAGCAGCTCTCAACTGTGAACAACTACATCTGTCTGCCTCCCCTCCAAAGTAAGGCAAGATGGCTAGACGGTATTAGAGGACAGAGGAATAAAGACAGCAGACACCTCTTCATCCTCATATTTAAACAATTCAGGGCCAGGTGTGGTGGCTCACGCCTGTAATCCCAGCACTTTGGGAGGCCGAGGCAGGTGGATCACCTGAGGTTAGGAGTTTGAGACCAGCCTGGCCAACATGGCAAAACACCATCTCTACTAAAAATACAAAAATAAGCCAGGCATGGTGGCAGGCACCTGCAATCCCAGCTACTCGGGAGGCTGAGGCAGGAGAATTGCTTGAACCCGGGGAGGTGGAGGTTGCAGTGAGCTGAGATCATGCCATTGCACTCCAGCATGGGTGACAGAACAAGACCCCATCTCCAAAAAACAAAACAAAACAAAAAACAATTCAGGCAGGGAGGGTGGCTCACACTGATAATCCTAGCACTTTGGGAAGTTGAGGCAGGAGGATCTGTTGAGGTCAGGAATTCAAGACTAGCCTGGGCAACACAGCAAGATGCTGTCTCTACAAAAAACAAACTTAAAAATTTGGTGTGGTGGTGCCTGCCTATAGTCCCAGCTACCTGGGAAGGCTGAGGCAGGAGAAAATCCTTTGGTCCCAGGAGTTCGAGGTTGTAGTGAGCTATGATGGCACTACTGGCACTGCAGCCTGGGCGGCAGAGTCAGACACTGTCTCTAAAAAAATAAAATAAAATTCCCTTTGGGCGTGCTGATTTATTTATTGTATAAATTTCTGAGATGGGATCTGGCTCTGTCACCCAGAATGGAAAGCGGCGGCACAATCTCAGTTCACCGCAACTTCCACCTCCGGGGCTTAAGCCATCCTCCTACCTCAGTCCCAGCTAATTTTCATACTTTTGTAGAGACAGGGTTTCACCATGTTGCCCTGGCTGGTCCTGAACTCCTGAGCTCAAGCAGTCTGCCCGCCTCAGCCTCCCAAGATGCATGAGCCACCGTGCCAAGCGAGCTGGACTTGCATTTTAACAGGTCTATTTCTAAACCCACTTCATGGTGTCCCCTTCCAATCTTCAGACTCATTTATTTGAAACAGATTTTTATTATGGTAATAAGTGTAATTCATCATTTATAAAGAAGTATTTTTAAAAATTTGTTTTAAAGTTGCTCAAAAGGTTTAATTCCAGCTTGAAGAAACTATAGAATAGTAAGATATAAAACACAAGATTAAAATTGGTAGAAATGTGGCATCAATGAAACACAGAGGGGAAAAAAATGTCCAAATGTGGGAGAAAAATAAAAATGTGTAATTTTAAACATCTCAAAGGATATAAACACATCCTCAGAAACATAAAAAACTATTATCTGATATTTGAGAGTTGTTAGAGTTTGGTTTCAGGTACTAATCTATGTATATCTGTCCTTGATCTAGAAAAACAATTAAAAGAAACCTCAAACAAATACTGACTCCACATATTACCCTTTTAAAGGCTCTGCATCTATAAAAATTCAAAATTGGAAAACATTAAAGAAAAATACAAGGAAATCTCTTATTTAAAACAAATCTGCAATGAATGAAAACACCTAGAAGAGCCTATGTCCCTGTCCTACAAGTGAGTCTTACACCAGATTCCCGTCTTGAGATGACTCTTAGAGCAGGAAATGAATGAAAAAGAAGAAAGCTGCCCTTTAAGATTACACATAAAGGCAAGAGGTACACAAAGCTCTTTTAAAATACAGAGAAAAGGCACTGAAAGCCAGACAAAAAATGGACAAAGGAACTGACAAATCCCAAACATATAGCCAACCTGATCAATGCCCTATTGTCATGTCTGAAGCCCTGAGCCTCAAATGTGGCTTTTACATGTGCTATTTGAAGTAGAAGAACAAGATGACCTAAAAGGGATATGCAGCTTGTTCATAAGTAATATTTTAAAACTGCATGAAGGATAAAGAACCTAATAAAAAAAAGAATCTTATTACTAAAACTGAAAAAGGTCAAAGACATTGTCCACATTATATCTGACAAACTATCATGATGACTCAAGTTGTCCTCGAAACAGGGAACAGGCATTCCTCCCAGAATTTCTGTTGTTGTTAGCGGGGAGTGGCAGCAGGGATGGGAGGTGAAAAGGGGACACTCAGGAATGACCACTGTCCAGCAATCACTGTCAGGTACAGCTGTCAGCACATCACTTGGCAACACTCAATGGCATTTTGGACTATTTGTCCCTTTACTCCTGCTTACTTTCCACAAAGAGAAATGTCAGGGCATCTAGCCTGGAGAGCTTCAATAGGCAGATTTTAATCTCAGTTCTTCTAAATCATCCTTACTTTAATATTGGCAGAAGGAGAGAATTCATCAGGGAGCTAATAAAACCAAACCCTAATTATAGCATAAAGGTGAAAAATAAGGGACAGCAATGAGAGACAGGAAAGGAATTCCTGTTTAAGAGATAAATGGAATTAACAGTCCCCTCCTTGAAGCTCTTTTTTCTTCTTCCAGATCACCAACTGCAAAGTAACATCTGAAAAGTTATTATCCATAGTTTGTCTATTTGTTTGGAAAAATCAGATTGTAGAGCCCTACAGCTGCAGATAGGAGAGCCATTCATAAAGCTTCAATAAAGTGAAGGACTTTACTTCTTCTAGAAGGTTCTATTTTCCAGTGGGTCATCAAGAATAAAACATTACATCAAGTTCCTGAAAGCTAAAAAAGTAATTCCTAGAAAAAAAATATAACTCTAAACAGCAAACAATAAATTTAAGAACCACTGATTAAGATAAGAGTGTTTCAAATCAAAATTTTATTTTAAATATAAGTTATGGAATAGTTTCAAATTGACAGCCAAATTAATAATGAGATTGTATAAGTTTTAAACTATGTTCAACTCACACTTTCCAGTACCCTCTCAAATATAAATTAATAAGTGATGAAATAATTCACAAATAATTGCAAACACTTTGTCACATGAAAAAAAAAATGTAATGACCCAGGTTACAGGAAAACAAAATGTTGTCATCTGTGTAATGTAGATATATACAGTCACTAAAGAAGAGACAATCTACGCCAAGCATGGTGGCTCACACCTGTAAGCTTAGCACTTTGGGAAACCTAGGCGGGCAGATCACCTGAGGTCAGGTGTTTGAGAACAGCCTGGCTAATATGGTGAAAGCCTGTCTCTACTAAAAATACAAAAAACAAAAAACAAAAAAAAAAAGGGCCGGGTGTGGTGGTGCACTCCTTGGAAGGCTGAGGCAGGAGAATCACTTCAACTCAGGAGGCAGAGGTTGCAGTGAGCCGAAATCACTCCAATGCACTCCAACTCAGGCGACAAAAAAAAAAAAAAAAAGAGACAATCTAAAAGTTGTCTTCAAAACTTCCAAATAAAAACTCAAGTTTCAACACATTGCAAAGCCCATAAAGGAAAATATTAAAATAAATTTCCATGTTGTAGCATAAGAATTGAAATCACACTGAGTCTTAAGACAACACAGTGTACTAATTTACTACTCTCACCTTTATCTCTGGGTAACTAAATTGTATACCTCTAAATACAGTCAGCAACCAAGTCTGGTATTATCAGCTCATCTGCACAAACAGTGGTTAAATATAGGCAGAGAAAAGTTAGAGATATGGCCCTTCAGCTTTAGGAAGGAAGAAACTACATAGAAGGTACTTAACTGTGTAGAATAACACTGCAACACCGAAAAGGGCAAAAAAGTAGGAAAGCCTCCTGCCAGATTTTTAAGTCTTCTTCAACAAAACAGTACAAGAGCTGCAAATGAATGAATTAAATACGGGCTGAAAGACGGTAGTAAAAGAAATGAAATATGCACATACTGTATAAAAAGCCATAAGCCAGTAATTATAAAATGCTCTACATTTAAACATATTCATCAAAATTAAACTGGCTACACGTAAGCCTTGACAACGAGTAAGTAACTGAGAATCCAGTGAACACTTCACATGTCTGACACCTTCACAGTTGTAGTGCCACAATGGACAGCAAAAACAGTAAGAGTTTCCTGTCCAATACAACTGACTCCTTTTACCACTTAGAGTTAGTGGAAAGCTCAATGGATAGACTTTGCTAAGGACTGTTACGTATTTGCCAGATCAGGAGATAAAGGCAATCTGCACAGGTACATACTGATAAATCTGATCCGCACATAGATGCTGGCTACCTCCTGCTACAGCTGAAGATTATTTACCAATGTGCAAAGAATGGGAGAAGTCCAACAAAAAAAGCCTTACTGCAACATCAATGAAAAGTCACTGGGTATCATGAATGAGAGCAAAGGACAATGCAGTCATTCACAAAAGCCAACTGCGCTCTGCTAAGTGACCTATAGGGGACTTCTATGCACAAGATTTATCACTACTAGAAGTTTTAGAACTAAAAACCATTCAATAACATTAGCATCACTAACACACTAAATAGACTGCAGTCAACAGAAAGCCAGACCATTTTGGAAGGCAACAGACAGATGACTCAAATATTTAATCTCACTTCACTTGATTGAGGTGCACTGAAATATATTCAAGCCTGAGGAAAGGGAGAAAAGCTGAAAAGAATCCTGCTGCTGGTCATCTTTCCTGGGATTTCACTCCTTCTCACATGGATCTGGCTGCACCATTAGAGTACAGAAAAGAAAGTTTATGTTAAAAATCACAAACACACTGAGATCCAAAACAAAAGAAAAAAATCCTAGATTTCCTCAATTTCTTATTTTCTTTAGAAAGGTTCACCTTCTACTTGTAATATAAAAAACTTTCTAAAGGCCCACTTATACTCAAAATGTGTTTGGTTTATAATCTAATTTATCCAGAATTCCAGTTTATGTACGTTTGCACATTCAAATTTGACTGTGTTTTAGTTTCATGCTTGCAAAATCCAGCAGAGGTATTAAGCTTTAACATTCCAAATAGCATGGAGAAGATTTTTAAAAGATAACAACTGTTACTGAAGAACAGTTCATGCGTTCAATATGTACTTCACTGAATAACATTTCCCTCTCCAACAAAGCTTTTCCTATTTCCTTGACACTCCAACTTTTCAAATGGATCTTATAAAGTTTTTGTCAAAGGGAAATTTTACTTGGGAATCTAAACCAGTTTACTTTAGGTCAACCTAATTCAGAAAGTTTACCACAAGGAAAGAAGGCCTCAAAATAAATAAGTTTAATACAGATATCTGATATTAATACTGTTAGAGCAAAGAGACCCTGTCTCACACTACTGGTGGGAGGGCAAACTGTTACAACTCCTTTGGAAAGCACATCACAGGATAAGTATCAAGAGTAGAAAAATATGGCCGGGCGTGGTGGCTAACACCTGTAACCCCAGCATTTTGAGAGGCCAAGGCAAGAGGACTACTTGAGGCCAGAAGTCTGAGACCAGCCTGGGAAAGATGGTAAGACCCCCATCTCTACAAATAAAAAAAAATTAATACAGAAATCAGCTGGGCACGATGCCATGCACCTGCAGTCCTAGGAACTGCTCAGGCAGGAGGATTGATAGAACCTAGGAGTTGGAGGCTGCAGAGAACCATGACTGCACCACTGCATTGCAGCCTGAGTGAAAGACACTGTTTTTTGTTTTTTTGGAGACATGCTTGCTCTGTCTCCCAGGCTGGAGTGCAGTGGTGTGATCTCAGCTCACTGCAATCTCCGCCTCCCAGGTTCAAGCAATTCTTCTGTCTCAGCCTCCCAAGTCGCTGGGATTATAGGCACCTGCCACCATGCCTGGCCAATTTTTGTATTTTTAGTAGGGACAGGGTTTCGCCATGTTGGTCAGGCTGGTTTTGAACTCCTGACCTCAGGTGATCCGCCTGCCTCGGCCTCCCAAAGTGCTGGAATTATAGGTGTGAGCCACAGCACCTGGCCAGACCCTGTCTCTTAAAAAATAAAAAAGACAGGAAAAATGTTCTTTCCATTTTACCCAATAACAAAACTCCTGGCCGGACGCAGTGGCTCACGCCTGTAATCCCAGCACTTTGGGAGGCCGAGGCGGGTAGATCACGAGGTCAGGAGATTGAGACCATCCTGGCTAACACGGTGAAACCCTGTCTCTACTAAAAATACATAAAATTAGCCGGGCGTGGTGGCGGGCGCCTGTAGTCCCAGCTACTCTGGAGGCTGAGGCAGGAGAATGGCGTGAACCCGGGAGGCGGAGCTTGCAGTGAGCCGAGACTGCGCCACTGCACTCCAGCCTGGGCGACAGAGCAAGACTCCGTCTCAAAAAAAAAAAAAAAAAGAAAAAAAAACTCCTGCAAATCTGCCATAAGAAAATAATCCAAAATACAAAGATATATGTCCAGAGGCATTCACACTATGACTTTATTTTTAACAATTAACAACTGAAATAATCTTAATTGTTCAATAGCATAGGAACAGTTAGGTAAGTTATAAAACATCCAGCCAGGCATGGTGACTCATGTTTGTAATCCCAGCACTTTGGGTGGCCAAAGTGGTAGGATTCCTTGAGCCCAGGAGTTTCATACTAGCCTAGGCAACAAAGTGTAAATAAATAAATAAATAAATAAAGACCAAAACAGCCAGGTATGGTAGCACATGCCTGTAGTTCCAGCTACTTGGGAGGCTGAGGTGGAAGGATCTCTTGAGCCCAGGAATTGGAGGCTGCAGTGAGCTATGATAGTGCTATTGCACTCCAACCTGAGCAAAAGAGCAAGACTCTGTCTCCAAAAAAGATACATCCATATAATGAAATACATGACAATTAAAAATATAAAACTTTATAAGAGGTATTTGTCCATCATGTTTTTTTAAGACACAGAAACAAAATATATCAAAAACTTGTAAGTTGGGTGAAGTGTTGTAGATATTCTCCCTTGTATCTAAAACTTGTATTATGATACAGTTACTCCTTTCGTACACATTGTATCAGATGAGATAACCTCGTGCCCTTCCACAGGACTGTGAAAGCCCAGAGTAAAAACTACCAACCTTGACTGAGAGAGTAAGAAATCACTGCAGAATGGCAGTGTGCATGATTTAAATGAGGAGTACTATATCGACACAAGCGGGAACAGCATTGCAGTTATTAAAACATAGCAAGAACCGGCTCACGCCTGTAGTCCCAGCATTTTGGGAGGTCGAGGAGGGCAGATCACCTGAGGTCAGGAGTTAAAGACCAGCCTGACCAACATGGTGAAACCCTGTCTCTACTAAAAATACCAAAATTAGCAGAGTGTGGTGATGCATACCTATAATCCCAGCTACATGCAAGGCTGAGGCAGAATCGTCTGAACCTGGGAGGCGGAGGTTGCGGTGAGCCAAGATCATGCCATTGCAATCCAGCCTGGACAACAGTAAAACTCCATCCCCCCTAAAACAAAACAAAACAAAACAAAACAAAAAACAGCAAGAAGTGTATGAGCAAAGCACTATATACAAATACGAAAGGTATCAAGACTAGTCCTGAAGAGAAGAGCAGCTATGTATCTGTTTTTTGATTTTTCTTTTTTGAGACGAAGTCTTGCTCTGT
>NW_012116267.1:2841746-2850724 GCF_000951035.1 Colobus angolensis palliatus
AAAAAAAAAAAAAAAGAAAAGAAATAGATTGCTGACAATGTTTAAAATTATCCTTTATATTCAAACATCTGAAATCCTAATTTTTATATTTCCTTCCTTCTGTGACTATATTTAATGGATGAGATTCCATTAAATATAGAAATTTTTAGTCAAATTTAGAAATTTGATGTAAAAGAAGTTATTCTATTGTATAAAAGAAATTAGAAATGTATATAAATGAGATACATGTCTATTTTAAATTTCAAGAAAACTGTTAACATGTAAATGTTACCCAGTGTTGTAACCTGAGTATGTTGCTCCAGTGGAAATCACAGGATTGACAGCACTAAGGGCAGCAAGACCACGAGTCATTTTAAAGCAGAGGCAAACTCCCATTGATTCTCACTGCAGGTTAGCAAAAGCAAATTGAGTCATCACAGGCAGGGTCCAGATGATCAACAGTTTAAAGTTAAGGAACAGAAAGCATGCCAGCTAGAATCCAGGTAGGGTACTTACTGGTCTAGACCTCGCGAGTTGCTTAGCCTCTTTCTAAGCCTCAGATTCCTTGTCTGTAAAATGCTAGTATTAATAACACCTAAGTTAAAAGGCTCCTAACAGTGACAAAGACCCTCTCCTTGACCAAACTCAGGCTCCTCTAAGCCCTCCTCAACTAAGCCACAACCTCCTCCAATCCCCTCCTGTCTTCAGTCTGCCTAACTCAGTTTTACGAAGAATCCTGCTAAGTCAGTTTAGTGAGAATCACCCCATCTAACTGATCACCTTTGATATTTGATCAAATTTCTCACCCCCACCTTTGATGTATAAATTCTAGGCCTGCCTTCAGCAAGAATCTTGTTAGGTCAGTGCCATGGACCAAACTGTGTCCTCTCAAAATACATACACTGAAGCACTTATCCCCAAGGCCATGGTATTTGGAAAGCAAGCCTTTGGGAGATAATTAAAGTCATGAGAGTGGAGCCTTAATGAATGGGATTGGTACCCTTATAAGAACAGACACCAGAGAGATGATCTCTCTTTCTGCCAGCAGGAAGGTGACTGTCTGCAGACCACGAAGAGGGCTCTCACCAAGAACTAAATCTGTCGGCATCTTGATCTGAGACTTAACCTCCAGAACTGTGAGAAATAAATTTCGATTGCTTAAATCTAGTCTATAGTAGTTTGTTACAGCAGCCCAAGTGGACTAAGCCAGTTTTATAAGAATCTACTGACCTTGATGTCTCCTCTTAGCAATTTACCATTCACTGACCATACTCTGCTACTTGATTATAAATCTCGATTTGTCCTTGCTAGATTCAGAATTGAGCTGGATCTCTCCCCCATCATTGCAATAGTCTTTAATAAAGTCTTCCTAACTATTAAAACAAGCATCAGAGTAATTTTTTAACAAAGATAATTAAATGAGTTTTAACGTAAGTAAAACACTTAGAATTGTCCCAGGTGGAGTAAAACGCTTAAAAATGTTTTTTTCAGTCACCATTATCATCCAGTAAATGTAACAAAATTAATGTTTAAGTATTACATTGCTCAGCTTAAATCAAGTATTGACTGTTTATTATATGACAGTTACTGCGATGAACATAAAGGTCCAAAGAAAGACACAGGTCCTGCCTCAAAGAGCTCATATTTAAAACATGAACAGAAAGTAAACAATTTTGGCACAGTGTGTTTCATACAACACCTCAGAGCAGGCCAAAGAACAAAGGAAGCAGAAAAGAGAAACTGATTTAACTGAGCACGGAGGAAAGGCCACCAGACTACGAAGGATGAAGGGAAGTTCCCACAACTGCTTTCCAGGTGAGGGTGAATACTCAGGAGGAATGCAACAATCCCAAGGGCAAGGATGTGAGAGTGGAAATAGGACTTGCCTATGGCTCATTGGGGTGATGGAGTCACTGCAAGATTTTCAGCAGAAATTTTTCTTTTCTTTTTTTTTTACCTTTTACTTATTTTTTATTTAATTATTTATTTTTGAGGTGGAGCCTTGCTCTGTCGCCCAGGCTGGAGTGCAATGGCATGAGATCTCAGCTCACTGCAACCTCTGCCTCCCGGGTTCAAGTGATTCTCCTGCCTCAGCCTCCTCAACAGCTGGGATTACAGGCATGTACCACCACATCTGGCTAGTATTTTTGGTAGAGATGAGGTTTCACCATGTTGGCCAGGCTGGTCTCGACGTCCTGACCTCAAGTCATCTGCCTGCCTTGGCCTCCCAAAGTGCTGGGATCGTGAATGTGAGCCACTGTACCTGGCCTTATTTATTTATTTATTTATTTGAGATGGAGTCTTGCTCTGTTTCACCATGTTGGCCAGGCTGGTCTCGACGTCCTGACCTCAAGTCATCTGCCTGCCTTGGCCTCCCAAAGTGCTGGGATCGTGAATGTGAGCCACTGTACCTGGCCTTATTTATTTATTTATTTATTTATTTGAGATGGAGTCTTGCTCTGTCACCCAGGTTGAGTGCAGTGGCACCATCTTGACTCACTGCAAACTCCACCTCCCGATTTCAAGTGATTCTCCTGCCTCAGCCTCCTGAGTAGCTGGGATTACAGGCATGCGCCACCATGCCCAGCTAATTTTTGTGTTTTTAGTAGAGACAGGGTTTCACTATGTTGGCCAGGCTGTTCTCGAACTCCTGACCTCAGGTGATCCACCGGCCTCAGCCTCCCTGAGCGCTAGGATTACAGGCATGAGCCACCGCGCCTGGCCTATTTGTTATTTGTTAGGGACAGGCCCTTGCTACCAGGCTGGAGTACAGTGGTGTGATCATAGCTCACTGTAGCCTCCAACTCCTGAGTGCAAGCAATCCTCCCATGTTAGCCTCTACGGTAGCTGGGACTACAGGTATATATATGTCACTATGCCTATTAATTTTATTTATTGTTATTTTTTGTAGAGACAGGGTCTTGCTACCAGGCTGGTCTAAAACTCCTGGACTCAAGTGATCCTCCCACCTCAGCTCCCAAAAGTGCTGGGATTACAGGCCTGGGCCACTGTGCCAGGCTCAAATTTACCTTTTAGAATGCTCCCTCTGGGGCTACACAGATGCTGCACTTGGGAAGGTGACAGCTTAAACCTAAATAGACACAAATTACGTAACTGTCAAGAGACTGTAGACACTGTCCATCGACAAGTTCAAAATTGAAAAGAAAAACTGAGCATTGGTAGTTTGTAGAAACACACCAAGGGAATGATATTCTAAATCAGTAAGTCAACATTAGGCAATCCTGAATATTTGATTTACTGTAGAACTTCTTCAGATTAATAACTATGATCAATAACTAAGATTAATGAACTGGCTAGGCACAGTGACTCATGCCTGTAATTCCCAGCACTTTGGGAGACTGAGGTGGGTGGATCACCTGAGGTCGTCAGGTGTTCAAGACCAGCCTAGCCAAGATGGTGAAACCCTGTCTCTACTAAAAATACCAAAATTAGCCAGGCGTGCTTGTAATCCCAATGACTCGGGAGGCTAAGACAGGAGAATTGCTTGAACCTGGGAGGCAGAGGCTGCAGTGAACCAAGATCGTGCCACTGCACCACCGCACTCCAGCCTGGATGACAATAGTGAAACACCATCTAAAAAAAAAAAAAAAACAAAAAACTAGTGACCTATTCTTAGAGAATTGAATTTATTCTTTGCAGAACACTGCCCAAGCTCCCTCTCTGTCTTTCCTCTTTCTTGCCATTCTAAACTTGGGCTACAGGTCCTACTTGGACCCTAGAATGTTCTCAGTGGATTTTTTCCATTGTTCCCTCTGCATGCTCTAAGCCTAGAACTAGATCTATTGGAAACTGAAGTTCATTGTCTATTTCTCAGACAAGACTATGGTCCCCTGAGAGCAAGAACTGCATTCCCAGCCTCTGTTACATGGTTTGGCCCATAAAAGGTAAACAAACCATGTGTATTCAATGAATGCATTTTAGAACTAATAAATTAAGTGCTGAGTAATCTCTGTGTTCACCCTTCCACCTTCAATGGTCACTTAGTCCTCTTCCACATAAACTCAGAACTAAACAAGGAGTGTTTTCTATTCAGATTCCTGCTAGAGTATAGTCCTACAAATGTTTGGGAACAAATTTTAATTCCCCAAAGAGACAAATACCAAAACAAAGAAGAAATAATGATTTTGAACCCACATATGTTCCAAGGAATACAACAGAAATGAGCCCTTAGTTTCCCAAACTTCACTGTATTATATTAGTCATGTAAGTTTCAAGTGAGTTATCCAGCGTTCTAATAGAAACACATGAAACAACAGTCCAACTAATAAGGCTGATGCTCAAACATATGTCTTTCCAAGAAAAAAAAAAGCAACCAAAACAGTGATGATTTTTTGGAAACTTTATATTGTACAATAGGCAAAGCAGCTTTTTGAAATTTTAGATAAAGTAGGTAATCATTTTCTAGCAATCTGCTATTTTGGAAACCACAATCAAAATTCTTAAGAGGTTCCTCTATCTGTACAAAGCACAAGTTTTCCTAGAAACAGTCTTCGTATATTCAGCCTGAAAAATCAAACAAACTCAGCTCAACATCAAAGGTGTGCATGTTTATTTTATTTACTCAGTCTCAAAGTATGTTATGACTCTTTGTTAAGCACCTTTTAAAAGCATAGTGATTGTTAATGAATGCCAATTCAAGTTGTATGATGTGAGGGCCATTTTCAAACACTCCAGAAGCTGCGAACAACTGCCCCTAACTATGTATTTGGAATGCTGTCCTGAGAAGGTCATTTCATTTGTTCCTGAACGTGGTTCATTTTCAGACTTAACATGTTTGAGTAGGTCAACATGACATAGACCACTTTTAAGATGGAGTTTGCTCTTGTTGCCCAGGCTGAAGTGCAATGGCACGATCTTGGTTCACTGCAACCTCTGCCTCACAGGTTCAAGCAATTCTCATGCCATAGCCTCCTGAGTAGCTGGGATTACAGGTGCACGCCACCAAGCCCGACTAACTTTTTAAATTTATTTTATTTTATTTTATTTTGAAACAGAGTCTCACTCTGTCACCCAGGCTGGAGTGAGGCCTAATTTTTGTATTTTTAGTAGAGACGGGGTTTCACCATTTTGGCCAGGCTGGTCTCAAAACTCCTGGCCTCAGGTGATCTGCCCACCTTGGCCTCCCAAAGTGCTGGGATTACAGGCATGGGCCACCGTGCCCAGTTGAGGCTTGAACATTCTTTATTAGTTATAAGGTTAACCAAAAGAAAAAGACCATTCTGTAAAAGATATATGAAGCATGTCCAAATTGTGTTGAAATATCGACCACATTGGCCACTGACAAACAAAACCACCAACCAGACAAAGAGAACAATTTCATCCATAAACACATAATGGAAACCCAAAAAAACTGAGGAGTCTGGTGATCCAGCTCTAGTCTCAGATCTGTTCACACATTCATTCTATAATTCTCTAATTTATGCCAGGTAACATGCAGGACCTCATTTTGACTTTATTAGATGGCACCAATCTTCCCTGGAGTGGTTAGACAAGCAGATCATCCATCTTGAAATGTGATATATAAAATGGAAAGGGGAAATGAGACAAAAATTGAGCTCAAGACAGCCAGGCAATAGGTGAACTGATTCAGACTGGTCGGTCACACAGACAGTGAAATGTGTCACTGTAAACAGTAACTCTACCCTGAAAATGGAGAGGCCAGAAGGATACACAGGCGAGCACTTAGCACAGTTCAATTACCTTGCCATTAACTTACCCACCCAGGCAGACTCATCACTTGCACTAAAAATAGGACATAAATGCTTTTCTAGCATTCCAGCTACGAAAAACTTCAAATTTCAAATTTCAAAAAACAAATTTCAAAACACTTATCAGAAATATATACTAGGAAAAGAGAAAAAGCAACATATATATTTCCAGTGTCAAAAACACAAATTGAGAAAAATGACATTAACATGTCGCTTTTATATAGCACCTATCTGTAAAGAAGCTTAAATACTTTTGTAAATTAAAAAAAAACCTCTAATTAGAGTAATTCTAACAACATCCCTATGAAATAGGTAGAATGTAAACATGTAATTATTTCTGTTTAGCTACTGAAGGAAAGCAGACACACATTTCCCATTCACAGATAATGACATTCTTGAACTAGCTCAGTCCAGCACTTTAAGCATACCATAGAGCCAAGTCATCAACTACCTTCTAAGCTGTAATAAAGCAAAATATAAACGTGAACCCCACAGTTTTCTATGTTTAAGAACTAAACTCTAAGAGTGCACAAACAAGTATGGCAAAATTGGCTTTAGCTTTAGAAGGAAAACAAGTATTCAATTCAGTCTGATGAATCTACTTCTTTTAGAAGTAAAATTGAGAAAGTTATTATGATTATTATTAAAACCACTGGAAATGTAGAAATTATAGGGAAGAGTGAAAACTCAGTTTCCCACACTCACCAACAGGAACGGAGAGCTTTATGTCTCCCTCAAAGGACAAAAGCAATTCAGTTTAAAGTGCAAGGTTAAAGTATACAAAAAGACACACAGGCCTGAGAAACCAAGAGGTTTAACAACAAAGAATGAGTCAACCAATACTTGCAAATCTTGAGCACTCAAAAAAAAAAGAATTTTTTTTTTTTAACTCAAAAAGGAATTAATTTGCCCCACTGATGGCTAGGAAAAAGGATCACCTCTAAGCGTTTTGTGTTTTTAAGAGCTATTATGAGGTAGCTTTAAAAGTTGGTATATTATTACAGTGTTAAAGGGGTACTTCCTAAATATACCCAATACATCTAACTCCTTTCAAGGCCAACTCTTGGTGAAGTAATTCTTTCTTCCCTTCAATACTATTTAGATAAGGCACCACCAAAGCAGTACAGAATGACTAAACCTGAACTTGCTACAGGAATTTCCAAACAGATAAGAACCTGCAAATACATCCCTATTTAAAAGACAAGGGAAATTTGAAGAAAGTCTCTGATTCCCTGAACACTGAGTATATCCAGTGAAAACATAAACTCCTTTCTTAAAACATAAGTTCTTCAATGCCTACACTGTCTCCTTAAAATTGTATTCAGCCCTTAGCACCTGTGCCAAGAGTAAATGGCTTCTACTGTCACTATCAAAAGCAACTTGCTTTAATAAAAGGAAGTGATGTCTAGAATTTGCTTCAAAATAATCTGGAGTGGAGGGTGGCAGGATGGAAACAAGATTAGCTGAGAGTTAACAGTTACTGTAGCTGGGTAACGATACTACTCTCCTTTCTTTTGTAGATGCTGGAATTTTTAGATGTTGAAATTTTTCATAATGAAAGGTTAGAGACAAAGAAAAGAAAGCTAATTTTAGGAAGTAAATCCCCTTTAACTTGCCAATTTCCTTGAGAGTTACTTAACAAAGAATTCACAAGGACAGCAATTTAATCTCTTAAATTCTTTAAAGTTATAAAACAATTACAGTTACTCTTCAGTTCCTCTGTAGTTCACAAAAGTGGAAGAAGCTGAACTAGGAAATTACCTACTCTATATTAATATTTGTTTTCTCTCTCTTATATGTCATGAGAATTAAACCTGATTTAAAAGAATGATGGGTCATTTTTTCCTTCATCCTAATAAGAGACCCTCTTTCTGAGATAATTAAAGGAAATTATAAGTACCCTAGGAAAATTGTTTCTATCCCTAAGTACAGGCTTTAAGTAAAGCTTAACAAATTTTTAACTATCTCTTATATCAGTTCCTACAAGTTAACCTTAGATTAAACTGAATTAACTTTTAAACATATTGCCTTAACCTTAATAAATGTCCTCATTAATCATGCTATTTCACATTTTAAAAATTTCATTCTTTCGGATCCTGCTAAGAATTACAACGCAAAAGAAACCAACCCCTTGACTGTCTTTTAGTGTGAATCGGTACTCAGAAGAGTGTCATTAAGATCAATTTAGTCTCCAGCAATGAGTTGAGACATCTGACAATTAAGATTAATGTCTGACCTGTGAGTTGACCCTAATGGACACCTTCCTTAAAGCAGATGCATGGCAGATTAGATAAGTAGCCATATTGAAACAAGGTTATTACTGAATCACATTTCTCTAAGGAGTTATCAGCATTCTACTTATACAGAATTAACTGAAATGCTTTAATGGAACGGGAAAAATAAAAATAAATCATGGCATGGGAAACGAAGACTAACTCGCGGGCTCACATGAGTCTCTAACAGATGTTACATGGTAGCTTCATTCTCCTTTTTTCCCCCTTTCCTCTCTTTATCTGGTAGCTTTACTTAGGGACCCTGGCTTCAATAGCAAACATGCACATTATTTAAGCTGTCATTCTTGCACACATTCCTAACCTACTTGGCAGAGTGGATATTTCCAAAATGGAGAGCACTTACAAATATTAAAATAGAGAAATTCATCAAAATGCAAACGAAAACTGGTCACTGAGTTCCCTAAATCTACATTTAGTATTACCTGGAAATTGCATTAAGTATAGGAGTTATTCAAAAGAGTTTAATAAATAATCATGTCATCTATACCCCAATCAGATCTCTGTAAAATGAACACAAAAGGTACCTTTTAGTAACATATTTATAAGGAATTCAATCTGTTCATTGCAGGAGACAAACCAGTTCTTAGATCTCTACTGAGAACAAAAAATATTTCACACATTCACCTCAGCAGGGTGGATTTCCAGCACTGGGAAGAGCCAGATGACTCAAGACTCAGTCATGTTTCCACGGCTTGGAGAAAAGATGATTAATGATGCAAAACAACTAGACATGGGGAGCTTGTACAATGGCTTGCGTACCCAAGATCAGCTGCCAGCTAAAAAATGCTTCAACCTCTGATAAACAGGGCCCTCAATGGACAGGTTCAAGCAGGGGCTTGGTTCTTCAATGACTCACATTAAGCTTATCTAGTACATCCATCACAAAAAGACAGTAGGACTAAAATCAACTTATTATCAAGCTCTTCACTTTTAGATCATTCAAATGACTGCACAAATCCCAAAATATGAAAAGATG
>NW_012116267.1:2852194-2854075 GCF_000951035.1 Colobus angolensis palliatus
CGGAGTTTGCAGTGAGCTGAGATCCGGCCACTGCACTCCAGCCTGGGCAAGAAAGCGAGACTCCGCCTCAGAAAAAAAAAAAAAAAGGTGCTATTGTAGGAACTGCTCTGTAAGACTGGTTCCAAGTTAAGCAAAGGCACCGAATAGCATGAAAATAATCTGTTCACTTTTTTTTTCTTTTTTTTTTTGAGATGTAGTCTCACTGTCACCCAGGCTGGAGTGCAATGGTGCGATCTCAGCTCACTGCAACCTCTGCCTCCTAGTTCAAGCAATTCTCCTGCCTCAGAATCTGTTCACTTTCTTGCTATTTTGTTCACTAATTCAAGAAACATTTATTAAGCAGCTAGCACGCATTAGACCCACTGTATGCAAAGATGCCAAAAATGGTAATAAAGATGTAACTAGTAAATTCTTGTTCTCATGATGCTTGATACCATAGGCTACAGGCTGCAGAGATTCCTGCCTGCTCCAACCTCTCAGCTTCAATAACCCTCAAAAAACCTAGGAAACCTTCTTAAATATCACTCCATCCAAACACATAATACCGTTATCCAAATATTTGCTGCCCTTCCTTATCAGACCCTTTCCTACCTGTCCATCCCTGGAGGGGAAATATTTCTTGCTTACTGAGGCCATGTGTGAGCATGTGACTTGCTTTTGGCCAATGAAGTGTGAGAAGAAATGGCACATGCCACTTTTGAGGTTCTACCATGGCATGAAGCCCACAAAGAGCCTTAACGTGAGAAACAAAGTTTTGTTGTTGTAAACTACTGAGATTTGGAGATTGTTACCGCAACATAATTTAGCAAAAGCTGACTAATTCATATACCCCTAACTAAACTTCGATACAATAGAGAATATTAAACCTGCGAGCAAGGGGTACAAATAAGTAATCTCCTCCCTGGCTGTGCCGCCTCTGGTTTACAACTTAACGTTCTAAGTGGCAGATGAGGATAATTTGGTCCAGAAACCATGCAGTCATTAACCTACTGATTGGTTTGCTGTGTTTTCTCTCCAAAAGTCTGGGCAGGACCTTTTGCCCAGACTTTTGGAACCTTTTGTTCAGACATTTGGAACCTTCCTTAAAGAAAAACGCAGAAAATATGGCACCAGGCCATGCACAGCGGCTCATGCCTGCAATCCCACCACTTTGGGAGGCTGAGGGGGGTGGATCACTTGAGGTCAGGAGTTCAAGACCAGCCTGACCAACATGGCGAAACTCTGTCTATAAAAACACAAAAATTAGCCGGGTGTGGTGGCGCATGCCTGTAATGCCAGCTACTCGAGAGGCTGAGGCATGAGAATCGAGTGAATAAAGCAGGCAGAGGTTGCAGTGAGCCGAGATTGCGCCACTGCATTCCAGCCTGGGCAGAAGAGCAAGACTCAGTCTCAAAAAAAAAAAAAGAGAGAAAAGAAAAGAAAAAGAAAATATGTGCACCAATGAAAACGTTCCTCAGCACTGTCCTGAGTTACAGAAAGAAAAGAACAAAAACAAAAAGAAAATATTCCACAGGACACAAGACAACAAACGTTCAGAGAAATAAAACCCCCACTGCTTCCCCTTGAAATAAATTAACTAGAGTTATTTTTCTTAATTAGAAGATATTTGCTTTAGAAACAATAAAATGCAAAAGAACATTATATCTAATATGTAGGAATAAGGTGTTGTGAAAAAGCAGGCCAAGTGAACTAGAAATGCACCTAAAATAAAAAGACAGATTAATAACAAAAGGATGAGTAAGGATCAAAAAACACACAAAAAGGCCAGGCACGGTGGCTCACGCCTATAATCCCAGCACTTTGGGAGGTCGAGGTGGGTGGATCACAAGGTCAGGAGTTCGAGACCAGCCTGGCCAATATGGTGAAACCTCGTCTCTACTA
>NW_012116267.1:2854320-2881249 GCF_000951035.1 Colobus angolensis palliatus
ATGGTCTCGATCTCCTGACCTCGTGATCCGCCCGTCTCGGCCTCCCAAAGTGCTGGGATTACAGGCTTGAGCCACCGCGCCCGGCCTAATATTTTCATAAAACATATAATCCACAATGAAAGCAACGGTTGTAAAACTTTGTACTCCCAGTAACAACCTGAAAATACACGTAACAAAAACTAAAGGCAATCTCTTTGTATTTACTGACAAAAATGTAGAAAGCAATAACTTAAAATACAACTGAGATGCGTTTCTAATTAACTGAGTAGCCAAAAACTAAAATAGTGAAACTGTCCTAGGACAGATGTCACAAAGTCAACGAATATCTGGGGAGCAGCAAGCCGTACACATCAGAGCACCCATGCAGTGAAGAGTTGCAATGGAAGCACAGACATCATCAACTAGAGTGCTTACAATAAGAGAACACAAATGCTATGCATATATATGTATATAGATACACACACACTTCAAAGGAAATAACACACCTAAAGCATAAATATTTACATAATAAGGTTATACAAAGGCTTTGGCTTGTGATTCGGGAAACATTCTTTAGAAGGGTAAATATAAGATGATGTAATCTCATAATCTTTCTAATTATAGGATAAAACAATCTATGGTATGTAATTCAACATGTAAAGAAAAAGTACTCTTGGGTAGGAATTGTGAAAAATCATTATGCTATATTCATGCTTATTCCTTCAGGTTAAAAAATCCAGAACCATATCAACAATACATTATGAAGTAGATGGAACACTGACAGAAACGTCAAATTACAATCTCTGCTTCCCAGAAACCCTGTCTCTACTAAAAATACAAAAATTAGCTGGGCATGGTGGCGCAAGCCTGTAATCTCAGCTACTCAGGTGGCTGAGGCAGGAGAATCGCTTAAACCTGGGAGGCAGAGGCTGCAGTGAGCCATGATTGCACCACTGCACTCCAACCTGGATGACAGAGCAAGACTCAGATCCCCAACCCAGGAAAAAAAAAAACAACAACAACTTTGCTTCCTCACATATCCTTAGAATAAATCCTTATCTTCTAAGAAAATCATCTCCAGGCTTTTGTCAACCAAGAAAACTTTATGTAAACAAAACCTCCCACTGAAGCTCAAGATGTACAAGTTGAGCTGCTGTGATTAAAGTGTGAATGGAGGCAGTGGCTCATGCCTGTAATCTCAGCACTTTGGGAGGCCGAGGTGGGCGGATCACGAGGTCAGGAGATCGAGACCATCCTGGCTAACATGGTGAAACCCCATCTCTAATAAAAATACAAAAAATTAGCCAGGCGTGGTGGCAGGTGCCTGTAGTCCCAGCTACTCGGGAAGCTGAGGCAGGAGAATGGGGTGAACCCAGGAGATGGAGCTTGCAGTGAGCCAAGACTGTGCCACTGCACCCCAGCCTGGGCAACAGTGCAAGACTCCATCTCAAAAAAAAAAAAAAAAAAAGGGTACATGGAGGCCGTGGGGTGGGAACAGTTCCAAAAATGGTCACCTCGTACTTACCACCAAACGACACAGGCAAAGCATGGGGTTAAGTGCTAGGGATTCAGAAGTGAACAAAACAGAGTGTCCTTTGGGAGCTTACATTCGCAAATGGAAGACAGCTAATAAACGAGTAAACAACTAAAGAAGATCATTTCACATACAGAACCCCACTCTAAAGAAAATAAGTAAGGTTAACAAGATAGATGGTGACTAGAGGGGGTGTTTGGGACTTCTTCATGTGCCTGGGGGTAGTCAAGGAAAGTCTCTCTGAGAAGACATCAGAGAGAGTTTCTGGAGAGTTCTAGAGGACGTTCAGCCAGTATAAAGACCCAACGAAAGAAAAGAACCTGTTCAAGGGATAGAAAGAGATAAGTTTGGCTACCGCAAAGTAGACAAGGGGAGTGCAGAAGGAAGAAATTGGAAAAGCACAGAAGCCAGACAAATGGATCTTTTATAGCAAGGCTTGGATTTTATTTTAAGTGTAATGGGAAGTCTTTGAAAGGTTTTAATCGAGGGAATAACATGATCTTATTTACACTGTAGAAGCTATTGTGTGAAACGGATTATAGGGAGAGACAAAGTGGAACCGAGAAAACATCCAGGAGACCACAATAAACACTCACGTGAGAGACAGTGGTGGCCTAGACTAATGTTTTAACAGTAGAAATGATTAGGACTGGTCAGACTCAGGATATATTCTGGACAGAAAGTCTGCAAGACTTCATGATGGAGTAGACATAAAGCGGTGGAACAGAGCGGAATCAAAGATACCTTTGAAGTTTCTGGCCTGCCTAACTGGGTGTTTGATGGCACTATTTACTGAGAAAGGTCTGGGGTGTGTGCATTAGGATGGGGACAGCATCAAGAATTCCGCTTTGGGCTGGGCGCAGTGGCTCAAGTCTGTAATCCCAGCACTTTGAGAGGCCAAGGCGGGTGGATCACTTGACACCAGAAGTTTGAGACCAGTCTGGCCAACATGGTGAAACCCTGTCTCTACTAAAAATATAAAAATTAGCTGGATGTGGTGGCACACAGCTGTAATCCCAGCTACTTAGGAGGCTGAGGCAAGAAAATCCCTTGAACCAGGGAGGCGAGGGTTGCAGTGAGCCAAGATCATGCCACTGCACTCCAGCCTGGGTGATAAATGAGACTCTGTCTTTAAAAAAAAAAAAAAAAAGAATTCTGCTTTGGCTATGTTTGTTAATTTTGAACAGCTTATTATTAGATGCCCAAGAAGATCTGCCTACTAGATAGCTGCTCATCTAAGCCTGCAGTTCTTGGGAGAAGTAGGAGCTGGAAATACTCACACACTTGTTCAGCTCTCCCTTCTCCCGACCTCCACTTCCATGGCAAACTCTTTAAGCCTTCTCAGAATTTCCAGCGCTCCTCAGAACAGTGTGTCACTTACGTGGCTTTTTCCAACTTAATACCTAAATTTGCCCAATGTTTGCACAGTGTAACCAAAATAATTCAATATTTAAAAATGTAAATTACATTTGGCCACACT
This sequence comes from Colobus angolensis palliatus, assembly GCF_000951035.1. Classification (NCBI taxonomy): domain Eukaryota; kingdom Metazoa; phylum Chordata; class Mammalia; order Primates; family Cercopithecidae; genus Colobus; species Colobus angolensis. The sequence goes on from NW_012116267.1 coordinate 2,857,314, forward strand.
AATATAAATTTATCTGCTTGCATCAAAACAAACTACAGATAGTTTAAAGACCCTAGTGAACAAATGAAATCATGGAAGCCTGGCAGAGGCAGGGCACGGTGGCTCACGCCTATAATCCTAGCACTTTGAGAGGATAAGGTGGGAGGTTTGCTTGAGCCCAGGAGTTGAAGACCAGCCTGGGCAACTTAGCAAGACTCCATCTTTAAAAACGTTTTTTAAAAAACAGAAAGTGTTATAGAAGAAAATTCAGGATAATATTGGTAAAGTCTTGAAGTGACAGGGGATGTTCTCATTTGACACCACGAGCAGAAATCCTTAAAAATGGAAAATCAGGCCAGGCGCAGTGGCTCACACGTGTAATCCCAGCACTTCCCAGCACTTTGGGAGGCCGAGGCGGAGGGATTCCCTGAGGTCAGGAGTTTGAAACCAGTCTGACCAACGTGGTGAAACCCCATCTCTACTAAAAATGAAAAAATTAGCAGGAATCGCTTGAATCCAGGAGGCAGAGGTTGCAGTGAGCCGAGATTGTGCCATGCACTCCAGCCTGGGCAACAAGAGGAAAACTCCGTCTCAAAAAAAAAAAAAAAAAAAAGAGGAAAATCACAGTGGATGGCACTTCTATGAAACACTTAAACACTTCTATGAAAGAAAAAAAAAATTCCACAAGTTAAGCTTTAAAAGCAAATGAAACTTTGGAAACAAACATCTGAAGCATATGTCATAAGGAATTAATGTCCCTAAGTATGAAGAGTTCATACAAATCAAGAAAAAAGATTAATCCCAAAAGAAAATGTGACAAGGACAAGAGCAGAAATTCAAAAGAAAAGGAATTTAAATGACCAATTGACACATGAAAAAAAAAGTGCTAAGCTTCTTATCAGTAAAAGAAGTGAAAGAAAAGATACTATTTTCACCCATCAGGCTGGCAATTATTAAACTGGCAATGAGCATAGACTTGGGGTCTGGGTACAGGTAGGCAGCTATTAGTGGGAACAGAAACTTCTATGTCCTTTGTGGATATCTGGTAATACATATCAAGATTTTTACATGCTCTTTGATCTACAAATTCCTAGTGGAGAAATGAGATATGGGAGGGGCCAGTGGATGAAAAGCATCAGGGACAAATAAGTTTTTCAGAGTAAGATACTCTGTGCCTAAAAACGATGCTTCAGAATTACATCTAATGATATGAAAAGATAGTAAGTGAAAAAATTAGGTTATAAAACCATATGGTCAAGGTAATTCACATAAATGCATATATTCACATAAAGGGACATTTAATAATAAAGTTCAGGATGTTATCAGTATTGTGCCTGGAAAGACTGAGTGTTCTTTATGATCTTTCTTTTTCTTTCATTATAATGAGCATATATTACTTTAACAATAAAAACTTCATTTCATGACAATACAAAAACGAAAGTCCTACACATAAAAGAGCTACTGAATGGACATTGCCAAAAAAGAAGATAATTTGGGGAAATATTTCCTCTCTTTTAGAATAGAAATGTTTCTGTATTTATGACGTGTTCCATTATGAGCATGCATTACTCCTATAATAAAAAAGGTAAAATATACTTTTTAAAACTAAATTATTTCCAAATCTCTTTTCCTATCTTAATTTTAAGGACCACTGCAAATATCATACAGTATTTTCAAAAGTTTATGTCTATTTTCCTTCTTTTCAGGTTCCAAAACCAGTTTTTCTTTACTGCTCTATTGTCTTTGGAGAGCACAAAGGGATCCTGTTCCCAAACACACTGGGCCCCATTTCCCCTCCCTATTATTACTTTTAGTTGTCTTCCACACTTTAGTCCAATAGTTCTCAAAGTCTGGTCCCCCAGACCAACAGCACCAGCATTAATGGGGAACTTGTTAGAAACGCAAACTGTTGGATCCTGTCCCAGATCCAGCGAATGCATGCTAGATTTGAGAACCACTGTTTCAGTCGATAAGCTGTGGGTCTTCAGAATCCAAACTCTCTTGAAAACAGTCAAACTGTATTTCAAAGTAATTTTCAATAGTAACACATTAAATCATTCGAACAGACCGAGTTGCTACATCTCTAACAGCTGAAAAACTCTTGACAGAAAAAAAGAATCCACAGTAAAAGAAAATCATACCTGTAGAGATGCCTTAAAGGTACCAATGAGTCCTAGAAACATGGCAAGCCTTCAGCAGTTCTGAGGTAAATACACCTGGTTGCCTCAAGGAACACATTAAATACAAACTCATTTAATTACATATGTCAAAGGCAGAGCTATACAATCAAACATTCAACCAGATTCCTGAGTAATAACAATATCCAAGCCCAATCTAGAAGAAATACAACAATCAGGTGTGCTAAAAACTTCAAAATCATTTTATCCTGAACGAATAAATGATCCCATTTGGGGCAAGATGTACAGAAGTTTGATGCAATAATTAACATAGTTGTTTACCTCTGATGGAGGTTTAACCATGATAAACATGAAACGAAATTTATTCACAGTCCAACACCAATAGCAAATTTTCTGCCACATTCATTTGTTCAATAAATTAATGAGCCAGGTCCTGAGCTGGTGCTAGGTGATGAAAAGGTGACATCCTGGCTGCTCTTGGGAAGCCTGCAGTTCAGTTACAAATGACCTGAGGACAAACAGCTGGGATTACCCCCACTGAGGGGTAGGTTCTGACAACACACAGTTTCTCTAATACGTGTTACAGATAAGAAAACTGAAGGTTTGAGAGATTAAGTCACCAAGGCCACCTAACTCTCCGCAAGTCCATGCTCTGTCCTCGCCCCTTCAAACCTCTTCTTCTTTATTGTATATATTGAAGGTATATGACATATTTTGATACACATATACACAGTGAAATGGCTACTACAGTCAGAAATAATATATCCATCTCCTCACGTAACTACGTGTGTGTGTTAAGGGCACTTGAAATCTACTCTGAGCAAAATTTTCCAATACAATATTAGCCAGAGTCATCATGCTACATATTAGAGCTCTAGTTTTATACATCCTATGTAACTGCAACTTTGTACCTTTGCCCTACATCTCCCACTTCCCCTTCCAATAACCACTGAGCCACTCTATTCTTACAAATTTGGCTTTATTTCAGATTCTACATATAAGTGAGATCTTGCAATATTTTTCTTTTCTTTTTCTAGTTTATTTCACTTAGCACCATTCCCTCTAGGTTCATCTATGTTGTCATAAATGGCAGGATCACCTTTTTTTATGGCTGAGTAATATTTCACTGTATGTATATGCCCCAATTTATTTATTTATCGGGCTACAGACACTTACTAAATCGTTTCTGCCAGGCGTGGTGCTCACGCCTGTAATCCTACCACTTTGGGAGGCCGAGGCGGGTGGATCGTGAGCTTAAGAGATCAAGACCATCCTGGCTAACATGGTAAAACCCAGTCTCTCCTAAAAATACAAAAATTAGCTGGGCGTGGTGGTGCGCACCTGTAGTCCCAGCTACTTGGGTGCCTGAGGCAGAAGAACTGCTTGAACCCAGGAGGTGGAGGTTGCAGTGAGCTGAGTTCACGCTACCACACTCCAGCCTGGCAACAGGAGACACTGTCTCAAAAAAAAAAAAAAAAAAAATCGTTTCTGTATCTTGTCTATTGAGAATAATGCCACAAGGAACATGGGCGTGCAGATATCTTCCCAAGGTGCTGATTTCATTTCCTTTGGGTATAGGGATTGCTGGGTCATACAGTAGTTCTATTTTCAATGTTCTGAGGAATTTCCATATTGTTTTCCGTAACTGCTTTACATCAGTTTACATTCCCACCAACAGCATACAAGGGTTCCCTTTTCTTCATATCCTGGCCAATTCTTATTATTTCAGTCTTTTTTATAATGGCCATCCTAACATGTTGGAGGTGATATCTCATTGTGGTTTCATTTGTACTTTCCTAGGTAGCACCAGTTTTAATGTTAAAAAGAGACTTATGAGTATACACTGTTTGCATCTTACATGAGATTGTACTAATTGTATGATCAAATGAAGAATAAAACTGATTTTATTATGATTTTTAAAAACACATGTGAATTAGGTAAAATTAAGTAGCATCAAGACATCAATTCTTTTTTTTTTTTAGACAGAGTTTCACTCTTGTTGCCTAGCTCACCGCAACCTCCGCCTTCCAGGTTCAAGCAATTCTCCTGCCTCAGCCTCCCAAGTAGCTGGGATTGCAGGCACGGGCCACCACGCTGGCTAATTTTGTATTTTTAGTAGGAGACAGAGTGTCTTCATGTTGGTCAAGCTGGTCTTGAACTCCCAACTTCAGGTGATCTGCCCACCTTGGCCTCCCAAAGTGCTAGGAATTACAGGCGTGAGTCACTGTGCCCGGCCAAGACATCGATTCTTTTTAAATTTTAAATGATCCCATTTTTGAATGGAAAAAAAAACTACAAATGTAGAAAAGAGGACAAGAAGGATATACAACAAAATATTAACACTGATTAATGGTGAGATTCAAGTAATTATTATTGTAAGTTATTTATTTATTTTTTGAGACAGAGTCTTGCTCTGTTGCCCAGACTGGAGTGCAATGGTGCAATCTTGGTTCTCTGCAACCTCACTCAAGTGATTCTCCTGCATCAGCCTCCTGAGTAGTTCGGATTACAAGTGCACGCCACTACGCCTGCTAATTTTTGTATTTTTAGTAGAGATGGGGTTTCACCATGTTGGTCAGGCTGTACTGTTAAAGTTATTTTTTAAATTATCATTCAATTTAAAAAAACAAAACAGGCCAGGCACAGTGGCTCACGCCTGTAATCCCAGCACTGAGGTCAGGAGGTCGAGACCAGCCTGACCAATGTGGTGAAACCTGTCTCTACTAAAAATACAAAATTAGTCGGGCGTGGTGGCGGGCGCCTGTAATCCCAGCTACTTGGGAGGCTGAGGCAGGAGAATTACTTGAATCTGGAAGGCAGGGGTTGTAGTGAGTCAAGATCACCACTGCAATCCAGCCTGGGTGACAAGATCAAAACTCCATCTCAAAACAAACAAACAAACACAAGAAAAAAAAGAAAAAACAGCCAAAATTCCATTTATCAGTGGTTCCCAATAGGTATGCACCATTCCCTAATAGATGTTTGAAAATCTGTGGGGGTATTTTTGGTGATCTCATTTGCTGGGAGGCACCACTGGCATTTATTTAACAGCTGTGCAGAACAGTCCCATATAAGGAATTGTCTCATATGACTTTTGAATGTTTCTCTAGATATTCATGCAGGGGAAAATCCCATGTGTAATTATCTGAACCTAAAACCTAATTCCATTTCACACAGAATCACAAAAGACTTTTTGCAAGTTTTACTACACATTCAATTTGCTAGGAATATAATTGCCACATAAATCAAAAGACTGTTTTGTATTTTACCAAAAGTTGCTCACAGTTTTAGAGAACATGTCATTACCTGTAATGCCCTTATTGATATTTGAATCACCAAGTAATATACCCCTACCAGTGTGCATTTGCAGCCACCGCATTCTCAGTGCACCTGACCTAGGGAGCATGTGATCCTAGTGTAGCTGAGACAGCACTGACACACTGAACTACTATCATGTTATTATGTTACGTTCATTTTTTTCTTTATAAAAAAAGTAGGGCATTACATTGATGTTTTTGAAATTATGTCGGTAGGTTGCATGAATTTATTTGAATTCTGAGATGAATATATTTCACAAGAATAAAGAAAGTATTACCAAAGACTTACTACAAAAAGAGAATGTTGTCTGACAGGGTTGAGACCTGGCTGTGATGACTCATGCATGTATGCCCTGGATGAGAAACCCTTCTGTCCAGCCAGACATTAAGGTCTGCAACATACAAGTGAACCATGGCCAGTCTTCTGACTACATTTTACTGTTGTTGTTTTGAAAAAAAAAGCTATTTTTATTAAAAAGTTATGCATACTAACTTGAAATGGGTTTATTTTTCGTTTTAAATAAATAACCAAATCATAAATTAGGGAATAAGTAATTTCTCAGATTTTGTTTTGTTTTCTGAGACAGTGTCTCACTCTATAATCCAGGCTAGAGTATCATGACGCAATCACGACTCACTCTAGCCTCCAACTCCTGGACTGAAGCAATCCTCCCACCTCAGCCTCCCACATAGCTGGAACCACAGGCACGTGTCACCACTCCCCGCTAATTTTTTTGTTTTGGTAGAGGCAAGGTCTCACTATGTTGTCCAAGCTGGTTTTGAACTCCTGGGCTCAAGTGATCCTATCACCTGGGCTTCTCAAACTGTTGGGATTATAGGCATGAGCCACTGCACCTGGCCTCTCAGTTTTAATCAAAAAGTTTGACAACTACTGCTCTAATGGAAAAAGATAGGGAGAGGGCAACACTGACTGGAGACAGAGCAGGTATAAGGCTAGGGCAACACCTGAGTGAGAGTGAGGGAAGTTCCAGAACTAAGCCAGATCAATAGTGCACAATTAAATCAGATGTAAGGGGGAGGAAGGAATTCAGAATAAAGTATAAGCTTCCAGGTTGGGCACACAAATAAATGATGAAGCCACTCAAGAGAGATCTCAACACCAACACATGTCACTTTCTGAGATTAAAAAAAAAAAAAACACAACGATGTTTTCTACCCACAAACATATAAAAACTTAAATGAAAAAAGTATTGCCATAGTGACCCTTTTGCATGCAGATATAATACCAGTTTGGGCCAGGCATGGTGGATCATGCCTGTAATCCTAGCACTTTGGGAGGCCGAGACAGGTGGATCACTTAGGGCCAGGAGTTCAAGACCAGCCTAGCCAATGTGGTTAAACCCCACCTCTACTAAAAATACAAAAATTAGCCAGGTGTGGTGGTGCACACCTGTAACCCCAGCTACTCAGGTGGCTGAGGCAGGAGAATTGCTTGAACCCGGGAGGTGGAGACTATAGTGAGCAGAGATCGTGCCACTGCACTCCAGCCTGGGCAACAGAATAAGACTGCCTCAAAAAATAAAATACCTTCTTCTCTCTCTGCTTCTGGAATACATAAATAAACCACAATGTTTGGACAGGAGTCTTGAACCTGTGTCCGCCACAGGTGGAAAGGAGCCCTGAGGGAGGCCATCCACTTGCCACACTCCCTTCAGCTGCCTAGGCATCTCTACAGTCCCATACACATTTTCTTCAAATATTCAGCTTCAAAAACCTTTTAGGTCAGAAGTTTTCAAAGAAGCAGGAAGGAGGAGTCACCTACTGCCCTTTCACACATTTCCGTGGAATTCCTGTGCCAAGTGCGGGGTGACTGACCCGCAAGGCTCTGAGTTTGCACCGTTCCACTGGGAAGGTTTGGGGCTCCCATGCACAGAGAGTTAAGGACAGTTACAGATATGGCCACAGAGTAAAGAAAATCTCTTGAGGTAAGAGCCTTTAACTCAAACTGCAAGTGGAGAAGAAAGTACCAGAAGGCCTAATCTTTAATACCAATGGAGCCGCTCCTTCATGCAAACTGCCTGGAGCACCACCAGTCCCCATCCTGCTTCCCACTTTACCCAGCAAGGGTTGTGGACCTAGAAAGTGACTGACAGTAAGAAGAGCAAAAGGGAAGCGGGGGGGGGGACATCTTTCAGCCCCAGTGCAGATCTCTTGGCAACACTCCCTGTTTCTAGCCCGTAGCTGGAAGCACTGGCTTTCTCCTCATGGCAGAGAGCCCATCCTAACCTCAGTGATGACACGCCTTGGGGAAGCCCACATCACAGTGATGTGACCCTCTTAGGGAGGTTGACAAATAGCGTTTTAATAATATGAATCCTAAAGACTCCAATTTGTACCACTTATCTTTTGAATACCATCTCCCTGTTCAACTTTTTCTTTCATTTCTAGTTGGTAGTAAAGCCTCAGAGAAGTCCAAAGGCAGTAAGTGCTAGACTCAAGTAAAGAGGCTCGGAGAAAACTGTGGAAATGCATCTTGCTCCAAAGGGCTCCAGAAGGGGAAGAGGTCCTATTATAAAGCTGTAAGTGGAGCCAATCTCTAGGAAAGAAAGGCCCAATTTTCAGACTGGACCAGAAATATCCTGGGCAGGAGGTCTGGACCCTATAGTGGCCCATCCTCCGGTCCTTGCTCCCTATCTCTCCTCCAACCATCTGCTTGCTGGAGCCCCTGCCATAGGCACCAGAACCCAACCCACCTCACAATCACTGCCACCACTATCAGTGCAGTACTATGATGCCAGCCTTCCAAATGGGAACTTCACACATACATTCCCAGGGAGTTATTATTATACAGTGTGCATAAGGAGAGGTATTATACAGATCGCATACTGTGAACAGCACAGACTCAGGAACAGACTTCACGGATCCAAACACCAGATCTGCCACTTACTAGCTGTCAGATCACAGATAAGTTACTTAACCATTTTGTGCCCTGGCTATAAAATCCAAGTATCAGTATTACTCCACAGAGCTGCTGGATTAGAAAGTTCAAAACTATAGACTTAACCAATACCTGACATCCTTTTGTAAAACTGGAAACCTACCATGTCCCAAAAAGAATGCTTTGGTTCCAAATCTAGTAACCTCTGAGCAGCAAAGATGATAAAAGCTAAGCAGTCAAATGAGTCATTTGGCTTACAATTTGTTTTCCTTCTATTTTCAAAGATACATAATACAAGCACTTCGTATATTCTTTTTCATTATTGGCACATACATTGGCCAAGACATTTTGTTCTCAAACTTTTTGGCCTCTGGACTCTTTTATACACTTAAAAATTACGGAGGATCCCAAAGAGCTTACCTTAGAAAATTGTTTAAAAAAAAAAAAAAAAAAACCACCCCAGACATATATACAAGTGTATAGACCATTAGCCAACAAAGAAACTACATCATATATTATACAGCGTTTGGAAAACTACACTGTACACCTGTGAAGAGAAAAGAGTTTAAAAAACCAAATAGGCTGGGTGTGGTGGCTTATGCCTGTAATCTCAGAATTTGGGAGTCCGAGATGGGGCGGGTGGATCACTTGAGTCCAGGAGTACAAGACCAGCCTACGCAACAGGTGGCAAAACCCCATCTCTATGAAAAATAAAAGAACTAGCCGGGCATGGTGGCATGTAAACGTAAAACAATGCCTCCCCAGAGTCCCAGCTCGGAGGCTGAGAGGCAGGAGGATCCCTTGTGCCCAGAAGTCGAGGCTGCAGTGAGCTGTGATTGCACCACTGCACTCACTCCAGGCTGGGGACAGAGCAAAGCCCCATCTCTAAATAAATAAATAAATAAATAAAATTTTAAAAAGCAAATAACTCTCAACAATTATTATGAAAATAACCCGAATCTGCAGACCCTCTGAAAAGGTCATAAGGAGCCCCCGCGGCTCCACAATACCCTTTGAGAATATTTGCACAAAGCGAAGACATATTTAAAACTCATGGCTTTCATTTTTCACCTTTTCTAGATTTACAAGATAATAAAACAACTATGATACATTTCATTTAACTATAAAGTACAAATGATCTTAGCTTAAAATTACAATAAAATGGTTTAAGAAAGTATTTTGGCAAAATTACAACTAATGTAAACTTGGAATAAATGTCATGTCGAATTTTTTTTTTAAATTGCAGCATAACACAAATAACATAAAATTGGCCATTGTACTGATTTTAAAGTATGCAATTTAGTGACATCTCAGACAATCATGATGTTGTGCAACCACCACTAGTATCTAGTTCCAGAACATTTTCATCACCCCAAATAGAAATCCCATGCTCTGCCCCAGCTACTCATCTGCTTTCTGTCTCCACAGATTTGCCTATTGTGGGTATTTCATATAAATGGAACCATACAGGCCAGGCGCAGTGGCTCAAACCTGTAATCCCAGCACTTTGGAAGGCCAAGGCAGGTGGAACACTTGAGGTCAGAAGTTCGAAACCAGCCTGGCCAACGTGGTGAAACCCTGTCTCTACTAAAAATGAAAAAAATTAGCTGGGCATGGCAGTGTGCACCTGTAATCCCAGCTACTTGGGAGGCTCAGGCACAAGAATAGCTTGAACCTGGGAGGCAGAGGTTGCAGTGAGCTGAGATTGTGCCACTGCACTCCAGCCTGGGCAAGCCTCCCTCTCAAAAAAAAAAAGGAACCACACAGTATATTGCCTTCTTTCACTTAGCATGTTTTCAAGGTACATCTATATTATACATGTTTTAATGTTTATTGTACATGCTTTCAAAGTACATCTATACTGTACCATGTATCATTCATTTCTTTTTATGGCTGAATCATATTCCATTATATGAATATGCCACATTGTCCACTGATGCACAAAAGTTGATGGACATTTGGGTTGTTTCCACCTTTTGACTATGGTAAATAATGCTGCTATGAACATTATGTACAAGTTTTTGTTTGAACACCTGTTTTCTTTTGGTATATAGTTAGGAATGGAATTGCTAAGCCTTAGAATTCTGTATTTATCTAATTGAGGAGCTGAAAATTATTTTACACAGTTGTGGCACCATGCTACATTCACACCAGCAATATATGAGGATTCCAGTTTCTTCACATCCTTACCAATACTTGTTATCTTTCTTTAAAAAAAAAAAAATAGCCATACTAATGGTTGTAAAGTGGTATTCTCATAGTTTTGATTTCCATTTCCCTAATGACTAACAATTTTGAGCATCTATCTGTTCATGTCCTGGTTGACCATTTGGATATCTTCTTTGGAAAAATGCCTACTCAGGTCTTTGCCCACTTTTTAATGACATTATCTTGCATTATGTCTAAATTTTTTTCTTTTTTCTTTTTTTGAGACAGAGTCTCATTCTGTCACTCAGGCTATAGTGCAATGGTGTGGCCTTGGCTCACTGCAACCTCCACCTCCCGGGTTCAAGCAATTCTCCTGCCTCAGCCTCCCGAGTAGCTAGGATTACAGGCGCCCGCCACCATGCTTGGCTGATTTTGTATTTTTAGTAGAGACAGGGTTTCACCATGTTCGCCAGGCTGATCTCAAACTCCTGACCTCATGATCCACCCGCCTCAGCCTCCCAAAGTGCTGGGATTACAGTCCTGAGCCACCGTGCTCAGCCGCGTTATGTCTAATTATTTTTTATAAGTAGATGAGAGCAATTTAAGCCTATCATGCATCTTTTCCTCTCATCTCTTCAAAGCTTAAAGCAAATGACAAAGCTTCCAAATGATGGAAAGAGCAACTGAGAAATTAAGAGAGGTCATATAATCAACTGGTAACAAAACTACATATAATAACTTCATTTGTGTCTTAAATTATAAATTCCAGGCTTGGATTACAGATGATAAGACAATAATAACAGTCATTTCTTATACAGTGTTTACTATTTAGTGAGGCACTGTGCTGTTTTAGCATCCTCACAACAATGAGACAGGAACTGTGATCGACCTCATTCTATAGATGAGGAAACTGAGGCACAGAAAAGTTAAATAGCTTGCTTATGGTTACACAGTTCGTAACTGCTATTTGTTCCCATCAAATCTCAGGTTGAAATTCGGTCCCCATTGTGGCAGCGCAGGGAGGTGGGGCTTAAAGGGAGGTGTTTTCAGGTCCTAGGGTGGATCCTTCATGAATAGATCAAGGCCCTCCCCAAGAGTGAGTGAGTTCTCACTCTCAGTTCTCACATGTGCTGGCTGTTAAGAACCTGGCCCCTTCCCATCCTGCTCCGCTGCCTCTCTCATCATGTGACCTCTGCACTCTCTAGCTCCCCTTAGCACAGCAGCGGCTCCGTGCTACATTCACACCAATAATGTATGAGGATTCCAGTTTCTTCACATCCACATCACATTCAGGAGCCCACACTAAGTGGAAGCAACCTGAGGACCTCACCAGATGCTCCATCTTGACCTTCCTAGCCACCAGAATTGTAAGCCAAATAAACCTTTTTTCTTTATAAATTACCCAGCCTCAGGTATTCTGTTACAGCAACACAAAGTGGGCTAAGACAGCAGCTGAGCAGCTTGGCTCCAGAATCCCTTGGCTATGCTGCCTGTCTCTCAACCTTGTCCAACTGCCTCACTGAGGACTTTTTAAGAAAATGCTAGTAGCTACATAGCTGACGGGTCACTTTCAAATTCCAACCCCACTGTCTACAAAATCTTCTAAGTAACTCTTGGTTTTAGAATTTGCTTCTTTAATCAGGTTAGGTATGTCACAAAGAAGTAAGCCCAAAATCAGATGGGTGAATATCATTTTATCGTCCCGATTCAGAGATGTTCTAACATTTTGAACCTACAAAACAATATTCAGGATATTCTGATTCAATGGTCTGTTACTAAGAGCGTCTGGATTACATTTTGACTGCAATCATAAAAGGTTACAGTTGCCAGCAAAGCTAGGGCTTAACGGCCCATCTAACTAAAGCTTATAATTTACAATATAATTTTATAACAGTTAATGGCTTTGTAAACTAAATCTAAAAAGAAAATGGATCTCATAAGAAGAAATCTAAAAGGTAATATATCTTATAATAAAACCAGTATGAACATAATGCTACAGTTTACATAGTTCGTTTCTGAGCAGTAATTACAGGAATAACTTCCTGGTATATCCAGCAATTGCTACAGCTGCCCGAAGAGTTACGAGACACTAGAATTTGAAGGAATTTCAGTATATATCCAAAACAGTGCTCTATAAATAATTCCTGCTCCTTCTAGAATTACAAGGTAGACTAATGCCTGAGATGTGTCTATACTGATAAAAGCTCATTTATACCCAACTTTGTTTTATAATGTCATAATACTATTATTTATGTGGTAAGTCAATGATTTTTTAAGTTCGGCTACTCATTATTCCATTTATGTTTGCATTACACAAATGGCAGCAAATTTGAGGTCCTCATCTGTAACACAAGGATCTTGCCATCTAGCTCACAAAATTGTGAAAAACAAATTTTAGATGGCATATGTGAAAGACCTGCAGAATCCCTGCAACATGACAGGCACTCAGTACTCATCCTGTGTATGTGCAGGAGCATGTGTGGCATGAGGGGCAGTGTGGGTGAGATAATACCAGTAGTCCTTCTAAAGCATATTCCATATGAGCTGAGCACAACTCCAACTTATCCTTTATCTAAAGGCCATTTAACTGATGAACTCAGCAGCATAAAACCCGGTACCTAGATAATACCAAGAAACCTTCCTGATTAGGAAAATGGGTATCATTGAAATAACTGTTAAAAGAAATCAGTTTTTTCCCTAGGCTAGACCTACCTATAATGCCATTTCTGATAGAACAGAAGACTCCAAAAAAGGCAATATCCCATCACCTATTTGCTCAAGTGTTTCATTTAGTTAGGTATAAGAAGGTTCAAAATGAAAAATATTAGTATAAATTAAGTCACAAGAGGGATGTAAAATGCTTTCCTGTTATGATGGGATTTGTGAATTCGGAACTTTAAATCAGAGGTCCCTAGAAAACAGATGGAAAGAAGTAGAGCCAAAGGTTCAGTGCTGGAAATCAAAGGGAAAATGACTCATCGCTGCAGCAGGTACAGGTATTTTCACTTCAGTAACACCCAGTTAGGCCTAAGGGATAAGTAAGGGACAGATCGGGGGAGGCAGAAGGGAAATAAATTGTAAAGCTGACGTGACAAAAGAACATTCTGAGGTGCAGGTAGCCAAAGTGGGGAATGGTGAGGTCCAGATAGAAGAGAAATAGAAGAGGAAAAGGGGAAGGTCAACAGGGATACAGCACAATGCACTATAGACTGTGAGTAAAGGTTTAGATTTTATCCTAAAAGGCAGCAATTCTCTACGGTCTGTGGATCCCTGGGAGTCCTAAGACCCTTTCACGGGGGTTCAGATGGTCAAAATTCTTATGTGTATTAGTTCATTTTCACTGAGACTGGGTAATTTATAAAGAAAAAGAGGTTTAATGGACTCAAACAGTTACAGGTGGCTGGGGAGGCCTCAAAATCATGGTGGAAGACAAAAGGCCTCTCTTACATGGTGGCTGCAAGAGAGAGATGAGAGCCAAGTGAAAGGGGAAACCCCTTAGAAAACCATCAGATCTCCTAGGACTTACTCACTACGAATAGTACGGGAGAACCGCCCCCATGATTCAATTATCTCCCATCAGGTCCCTCCCATAACACATGGGAATTATGGGAGCTACATTTTAAGATGAGATTTGGGTGGGGACACAGCCAAGCCATATCATCATGATGGTACTCAGACAAGAACTGCTCTTTTTCACTGTGATTTTATTTACCTTGATACAAAAGCAATGGTGGGTAAAACTGCTCCCACCTTAGCAGTGGCACCAAACTGTACCAGTGTGGTCACTGGATTCTTCACTGCCAAACATTCACATTAAAAAAAAAAAAAAGTCAGCTTTACAACAGGATGTCTCTGATTAATCATCAAAAATTATTACTTTATTAAATCTCAGCCCTTGAGTACACATGCTTAATATTTGTATAACTAGATACTCATATTTATGTGGTACACCAAACAACAATGTCCAAGAAAATCGCTGTGCAATCGTATGAGTTGTGAGCTAAACAAGGCATTTTTTTTTTTTTTTTTTACTGGAACCGGATTTTTATTTGGCAAAACAAAACAGAAACTATGATTATTCAGATCTGAGTATTTGGCACAGTTTCTCAAAAATAAAGCAAGCCTGAGGCTGCAAGAAAAACAACTGACAGTACTTGCTATTAATGATAAAATTTGAGTTTGGGGTGAAAATTCCAATTTTGGAAAACTTGTATCTGCCATTAAGAGCTAGTCTGCTTCTCAACATTTAAAGAATTGTCTAATAAGATGGGTGGTGATAATAATAAATGCGATTTTGTGATATTGTTTAACGAAATGTGTCAACATTTTTAAGATCTATGTAACTCAGTGACCCAGTATTTTCCAAATGACCAATGCATGATGTTGTATGTATTGGTCAAATCAAACAGGGGTAAAAGAGTCATTCAAAGTACAGGATAGATCAGCAGATGTTATTGTCACAGAGGATAAAAAGTTCATTCATATGACTTCAGATTCTACACTGCAGCCAATCCTTAAGAAACTACCCAGTGTCAAGTTTTGGTACAGTATCACAAAATAACCACAATTTTCTGGAAACGCCACCAAAAGACTCCTGTTCTTTCCAACTACATATCTGTATAAAGCCAGATTTTCTTCAACTATTTCAACCAAAACAACGTTTCACAACAAACTGACTACAGGAGCAGTTATGGAATTCAGCCATCTTTTATTCAGTCAGGCATGAAAGAGATCTGCAAAAAATGTAAAACAAGGCCACTTTTCACTAAATTTTTTTGTTTTGTGAACGATTTTCATAAAAACGTTATTTATGTTAACATGTAATAGGTTTATTATAGCTATTTTAAATATAAATGTCTCGGTTTTAATTTTTAATCTGGCAGACAATGATAGACAAAGATCCACATGAAGAAAAGTTTCTTGGGGTCCTCAATTGCTTAAGAGGACACAAGGGTTCTGATACCAAAAGGCTTGAGGTCCACCACCTTAGGAGATAAAAACACAGGGAAAGATCTTATTGTGGAAGCAGCACATAATGAAGATCATTTTGGCAACGTGTGAGTGTAAAATGAAGTGGAATAGAGAAGCCAGACGAGTCAGGAAGCAGCAACCATTAAGAGTAAAGTAGTAAAGTGAAAAAAATACACAAAGGCCTGGACTAAGACCAGAGCAGTGAGGCTAGAAAGGGTGAATTCAAACAATCTTTCAGAGGCTAAATTGACAGAATCAAACCACCAACTTCAGCATCAGATAGAATCCAGGCTGGGTACAGTGGCTCACACCTCTAATCCCAGGACTTTGGGAGGATGAGGCGGGAGGGCTGCTTGAGTCCAGGAGTCTGAGACCAGCCTGGGCAACATAATGAGATCCCATCTCTACAAATTTTTTTTTTAATTAGCCAGGTGTGGTGGTGTACACCTGTGGTCCTAGCCACTTGGGAAGCTGAGGTGAGAGGACTGCCTGAGCCTGGGAGGTTGAGGCTGCAGTTAGCCATGATCATCCCACTGCACTCCAGCCTGGGTGACACAGCAAGACTTTATCTCAAAAAAAAAAAAAAAAGTACAGGCTGCTGACTTAGTCCATGAATAGCTTACACAGCTAAATTATAATTGCTTGTTCACTTATGTAGCTTAAGGGCAGGTACTAAGTCTATACTGTATATAGACACAATATACAAAAACACTATAGGCAGACTGAGTTCTAAAAATGTTCTCTAACACTAACTGGGTGTCCTACCATTCATTTCAATTCTGAAACCACCAGAGTTAGTGCAGACTCCTCAAGTTAAGGGCTTGGTCCCACAAGACTTCCTCACGTCAGATGCCAGCTTCAAGTCTTGCATATCCCCAGGCTACCAGCACTTCTGCCAGGCTGACTACAAATTTAGGGGTTCCCATAACTCCACTTTGAGTTCAGTAATTGACTAGAACAACTCACCGAACATGGAAAAGCTCTATGCAACTCAGGAACAGCCAAATGGAAGAGACTCACAGCGCGAAGTATGGGGGAGGGGAAGTACAGAGCTCCCATGCCCTCTCCTCTGTGCAACACAGGCACCCACCTTTCTGCACATCATGGGTTCACTAACCCAGAAGCTCTCTGAACCTCACAGTTCCAGGGTTTTCGTTTGCAACTTCATTGCATAGGCATGATTGAGTAGATCACTGATCACGTGACTGAACTCAATCTCCAGTCCCTCTCTCTTCCCTGGAACTGGTGGTGGTGGTGGAGGGCTGAAAGTTCCAACCCTCCAATCCAGCAGTTTCCTGACTGCTTCCTCCGGACCAGCCCCCATTCTGAGGCTGTCCAGCCCCTCATCCCCAGGAGCCATTTCATTAGCATGAACTCAGAGAAGATCCAACAGGGCTCATTATGAATTACAAGACACTCCCCCCGCTCAGGAAATTCCAAAGATTTTGGAAGCTATGTCCTAGGAATCAGGAACAAAATGGTATAAAATTATACAACAGACTATCTGACATGCAGAAAGTAATCATTAAATAACTGCTGAAACAATGAACAAAAGGATAATAGTATCATTCACCAAGATGGGATATACAGAGGAAGAGGTTGGTTAGAAGAAAGGTGGCAGGTGAGCAATGTTCTAGACATGTTGAATTTTTAAGTGCCCAATGGATCCAGTAGGTATAGCCATGCAGCCAGAACGTTTGAGTCAATGATGGACTGCATATACAATCGTGGTCCCATAAGATTGTAACAGCATATTTTTACTGCACCTTTTCTATGTTTAGATATGTCTCGATACACAAATACTGCCGTGAATACTTGTGTTACAGCTGCCTACAGTATTCAGTATAGTAACAGGCTGTAGCGGTTTGCAACCTAGCAGCAAAATAGGCTATACATATAACCCTAGGTGTATAGTAGGCTATACCAACTATGTTTGTGTAAATAGTTGACCCTTGAATAACACGAGTTTTAACTCTGTGGGTCCACTCAGATTCAGATTTTCTTCTATCTTTGTCACCGCTGAGACAGTAAGACCAACCCTTCCTCCTCTTCCTCAGCCTACTCAATATGAAGACAATAAGGATGAAGAATGTTACGATGACCCACTTCCACTTAATGAATAGTAAATATATTTTCTCTTCCTTATAATTTTCTTAATACTATTTTCCTTTCTCCAGCTTATTGTAAGAATGGAGTATATAATACATACAGCATACAAAGTATGTGTTCATCAACTATGTTACCAGTAAGGCTTCTGGTCAACAACAGGTCATTAGTAGTTACGTTTCTGGGGAGTCAAAAACGGTATATGAATTTTTTTTTTTAAAGACAGAATCTGGCTCTGTTGCCCACGCTGGAGTGCACTGGGCCAATCACAGGTCACTATAACCTCAAATTCCTGGGCTCAAGCAATCCTCCTGCCTCAGTCTCCCTAGTAGCTGGGACTTACAAGAGTACACCACCATGCCCAGCAAATTTTTAAAATTTTTGTAGAGATGAGAGTCTCACTTTCTTGCCTGGATGGTCTCAAACTCCTGGCCTCAAGCAACCTTCTCGTCATGGCCTCCCAAAGTGCTGGGATTACAGGCAAGGGCCACCGAGCTCTGCTTATATGTGGATTTGACTGTGTTGGGGATCAACACCCCTAATTCCTCCCTTGTTCAAAGGTCAACCATACGCTTTATGATGTTTGTACAATGACAAAATCACCTATCAGAACATCACCATTACATGACACAGGATTAGAAAAAAAGACACTGCTCCAGGTATAGACAGACAACAGAGTGAAAATGACTGTCGTGGAAGACCAGGGAAAGGTCAAAAGAGGGTATGAAAAGCCCTAGCGACAGCAACATTTTAAGGATAAGAAGCGCTCAAGGGGAATTGGGAAATCCTAAATGTAACAGAGCAACAGGGCAAGGAAATAGCTGAAATGACCCATGCTGAGGTCACAGCTGCTTATGGAAAGAAATGAAACTAGGAGGAAACTGACAATCAGAGATAAAAGGAGAAGGTCAAGAAAGCTTCTGCAGAAAATCAAATACCGCATGTTCTCACTTATAAGTAGGAACTAAATACTGGGTACACACAGACACAAAATTAAGAACAATCGACACTGGGGATTTCAAAATGGGGCAGGGGTTGAAAAACTACCTATCTGGTGCTATGTTCACTGCTTGGGCAACTGGTTCATTAGAAGCCCAAACCTCAGCATCATGAAATAAACATACATAGCAAACCTGTGCATGTGCCTTCTGAATCTAAAAATTAAAAAAAAGGCCGGACGCGGCGGCTCATGCCGGTAATCCCAAAACTTTGGGAGGTCAAGGCAGGTGGATCACCTGAGGTCAGGAGCTCGAGACCAGCCTGGCCAACATGACAAAACCCTGTCTCTACTAAAAATGCTAAAAATGCAAAAAATTAGCCGGGCGTGGTGGCAGGCGCCTATAATCCCAGCTACTTGGGAAGCCCAGGCAGGAGAAATGTTTGAACCTGGTAGGCGGAGGTTGAAGTGAGCGGAGATCATGCCATTGCACTCCAGCCTGGGTGAGAGAGCGAGACTCTGTTGAATGAATGAATGATGAATAAAACAAGTGGCAGGCCACAGACCTGACCTACCTATTCTGGGGGCTGAGGTGGGGGGACTGTTTGAACCTAGGAGGTAGAGGATACAGTGAGCCGAGATCGCACCACTGCACACTCCAGCCTGCGTGACAGAGTGAGACCCTGTCTCAAAAAAAAAAAATCTTGTTTCAGTGGCTACACACTTGAAGAGACTTCAGACTCACCCCCTATACAGATGCACACAATACTGTGCACTGTGAATATCCCTAGTATTGGTATTTGCATGAGGTCAACATTTTATATTTATGTGAAAGGAAATGACACCACTGAAATTCTACAACATTTAAAAGTAACTTCAATTATTAATTATTAATTTGTATGACACTGATCACACACTGAGTAAACGCCATCTGTTTTGCCTGCCTAGCATTTTTTTCTCCTCATAACAGATCCTACTTCTCTTTATCCCTTTCTGTTAATTTCAGGAGTTTAGGTACTGATCTCACCAATTGGGGGGAAAAGGTAGACCCAAGGCCCAGGAGAGCCAATGAGAGTACACATTTCCCTTGGTCATATCATGGGTTCAGACACACGACCATGCCAGGCCAATCAGAATTCTTGGACTTGACAGGTTTGTGAGTCAATACATTTTAATGCTGTGGTTCTTCCACTTGCAAATGAAAAAGCTCATACAAATACAATTATGAATAAAGAAAACTGTGGCAATAAAGCAACCTTCCTTTTTCTTCCTTCTCTCTCCTACAATCCTTTTTTTCTCTCCCTATCATTTTTCCACCTCCCCACCCAACTGCCTTTAGATAGTGGACTACTTAAACTTATCACTGAGTCTTTTTTAAGTTAAGGATTCCTGATATATGACATCACCATGACACAGAAAGCTAATCTAAAAACTAAGCCCAGCCCCAGGTAAACTATTCTGTGATTCAATTTCTTGGTATTTAGATAGCACACTTAAGAATCTTGTTTCAAGGCCGGGCGCGGTGGCTCACGCCTGTAATCCCAGCACTTGGGAGGTCAAAACGGGTGGATCACTTGGGGTCAGGAGTTCAAGACCAGCCTAGCCAACATGGCAAAACCCCACCTCTACTAAAATTAAAAAATAAAAAAATTAGCCAGGCATGGTGGTGCCTGTAATCCTACCTACTCTGGGGGCTGAGGTGGGGGGATTACTTGAACTCAGGAGGTAGAGGATACAGTGAGCCAAGATCGCACCACCACACACTCTAGCCTGGATGACAGAGTGAGACTCTGCCTCAAAAAAAAAAAAAAAAAATCTTGTTTCAATGGCTACACACCTGAACAGACTTCAAACTCATCCCCTATACAGATGCACCCAATACTGTACACTGTGAATGTACACTGTGAATATCCCTAGTACTGGTTTTTACATGAGGTCAACATTTTATATGTATGTGAAAGGAAATGACACCACTGAAATTCTACAACATTTAAAAGTAACTTCAAAATTTCTTCCTTCCTGTTTTCCCTCAGCTACAGATCCACACCGGTTTAAAACAGGACAGCGCCAGAGTCCACATTTGTAAAACAGCCTTTCCAATCAAATTGTGATTATCTGAATTAGATTAAATTTTGGGACTTCCATGTTTCTGGCTATCCTTAATTGTTGATGTTATTATATGGAGAAAATAATAACAAATTCACAATATCCCTAAACAGAGTGGAAAAAAAAATGAGACAAGGTAGTATCATAAAAAGAGTATGGTGCTAAGAATGAGGAGAATGTTTAGTTCACAATAATAGAAACCCCAGCTTCCTAAATCAAAAGGAAGGAGGCAACCTTAAGAACTCAAGAACAAGAATGCAGCTGGACCAAGAACAGATTGGAAGAAAGTGGCTTAACACTGTCAGAGAGTCAGGTAGTGTTCTCTTTCTGCTTCTCTCTAGACAGTTGCTTTATCCTCCCCATCCATAAATCATCTTTCTTGGTCCCCAGACAGCAGAACATAACTGCTTATAACTCCCAATCCTTTACTTAGGGTCCCTGAGCATATTAAGAACAAATCCTTCTCTACTGAGCCTAGTTTCAAATTTCCAGGGAAGGAACAAACACTGATTGGGCCAAGTTGGTCAGGTGCCCAACCCGAGTTCAATGTATTGTGTCTTTTGTCGGGAGAAGGAGGTAGGAAGAAATTGGATGTGTAGGTTGAAGGGCAGTTAAGGGATCTGTGTTGGGTCAGACATATATTCCAAAGGTTCCCATCACATAGTCCCAGCTTTATACCTTGTTTCATAATCCAAATACGGAACTAACAACTCACATCGATTCTAGACTCTTAGTAAGAGACTAGAGTATAACAGAACTTAAGATAATTAAAGTGAATTTAAAAAATCAAAGGCCAGGTGCAGTGGCTCATGCCTGTAATCCCAGCACTTGGGGAGGCTGAGGCGAAAGGGCCACTTGAGTCCAGAAGTTTGAGACCAGCCTAGGCGACACAGCAAGATCATCTCTACCAAAAAAAAAAAAAAAAAACAACGCAAAATTAGCCAGGTGTGGTGGTACGTGGCTGTAGTCAAAGCTACTTGGGAGGCTGAGGTGGGAGGATTGCTTGAACCTGGAAGGTTGAGGATGCAGTGAGCCACGATCATGCCACTGCACTCAGCCTGGGTGACAGAGTGAGACAAAAGAGAGAAAGAAAAGACAGAAAAGAAGAAAAAAGAGAGACGAAAGAAGGAAGGAAGGAAGGAAGGATGGATTAAAGGGTAATAAGCATTCATCACTGTTTTAGAAGTTCTATGCCAATAAACAAATACAACTTACAGTGGCTCACGTCTATAATCTCAGCACTCTGGGTGGCTGCAACAGGAGAATTGCTTGAGCCCAGGAGTTCAACACCATCCTGGGCAACATAACAAGACATCATCTCAAAAAAGAGAAAGAAATACAAGTTAAAAATAAATTATAAATTCTAGGAATGAAAATGGTCCTTTATAAACATTATGGTCTATTTGAAAAACCCGAGAGAATTTTTTTAAAAAGCATAGAAGTCTTAGAGGGCTGAGATTCTGCCTTGGTTCAAGGCTACTCACCTAGAGCAATGCCAGGTACATACAGCATGTGCTCAAACATTCACTGAACAACTAATTACACCCAGAACTTCCCAATCACGGCTGGGTACGGTGGCTCACGCCTGTAATCCCAGTGCTTTGGGAGGGCGAGGAGGGCAGATCCTCCTCACCTGAAGTGAGGAGTTTGAGACCAGCCTGGCCAACATGGCGAAACCCCATCTCTACTGAAAATACAAAAATTAGCTGGGTATGGTGGCATATGCCTGCAGTCCCAGCTACTGGGGAGGCTGAGGCAGGAGAATCACTTGAACCTGGGAGGCGGAGTTTGCAGTGAGCCAAGACTGCGCCACTGCGCTCCAGCCTGGGCAACAAAACATGACTCTGTCAAAAAAAAACAAAAACAAAAAAGAACTTCCCAGTCACAGTACTTTAAGTGGATTATAGTTGTGCCAAAGATACTGATGCCCTCAGTTTTGGGGAATGACGCCTACAATTAGTACTAATTATTGCTATTAACACAGTACTAATATTATCTGGAATCACAAAGATTGAGAAGCATTGAATGCAAGACCAAAACACTGCTGGAACTTAGAGTTCCAGCAAGGCAGATTGGTTACCAAATAAATTTGTATGAGGCCAACAGGCATTTAATAATCATTCACACTCATTGGTAATACAGAAAATAATGCAAGTTAAAACGAATAAAATTGGCTAAGATGTTTTTGGAGATGGTTTTACCCAGTCCTGGTAAGAGAACAGGAAAAAGGTACCTTTTACATGATAGGGGGAATGCATCTGAGGGCAGTATGCTGTGAAGGCTTTACAAACATCTTTGGTCCAAGAATTTCACCTGTCTTTATTAAAAAGCAAAAAGACAAAGAATCTATAGGTCTAGCAATAAGTGACTGATTATATATATGATGATGTAGCTAAAAAGGCTGCAAATACACCACATTAAGTGAAAAACACAGGCTACAAAACTGTATGTACCTGAGGTTACAAACTGGTAAAGCAACACAGACTGAATCCAGCCCTCAGGTATGCTTTGAACCCCAGTGCGTTTACAAAAAAAACTGTGGCCCACATACAAATCAGAAGATTTCATATTAAACCCACATTCTCGGCCAGGCGTGGTGGCTCAAGCCTGTAATCCCAGCACTTTGGGAGGCCAAGACGAGCGGATCACAAGGTCAGGAGATCGAGACCATCCTGGCTAATACGGTGAAACCCCGTCTCTACTAAAAATACAAAAAAAAAAACTAGCCGGGCGAGGTGGCGGGCGCCTGTAGTCCCAGCTACTCCGGAGGCTGAGGCAGGAGAATGGCATAAACCCGGGAGGCAGAGCTTGCAGTGAGCTGAGATCCGGCCACTGCACTCCAGCTTGGGCGACAGAGCAAGACTCCTGTCTCAAAAAAAAAATAAATAAATAAACCCACATTCTCCTAACTCATTCTCCTAAATAACTAGAAGGTGTAGTAACACCAGGACATATCCTCCCAGAACCACAAAGGTCTGGGTTGACTGGCCCTGGACTGTCCTGCCATCTTCAGGGCTCATGGTCCCTAACGGGCCTTCAAGTCTCCTGGGCTGAGCAGCTTCACACCAGGCACCTGCTGGGTAATTTGAGCATGCTGACCTTCACAGGGTATTAACAGTCATTATCACTGGATGGTAAGATCTTGGTAGGCTTTTAGTCTTCTTTCCTTCTACATGTTTTCGAAAGTTTTCTTCAATAAACATGTATTCCTTTTGTAGTAGGAAAAAAAATCTTTTTATTATTTTTTTTTTTTTTGAGGCGGAGTCTCGCTCTGTCGCCCGGACTGGAGTGCAGTGGCCGGATCTCAGCTCACTGCAAGCTCCGCCTCCCGGGTT
>NW_012116267.1:2881299-2890194 GCF_000951035.1 Colobus angolensis palliatus
CAGGATGGTCTCGATCTCCTGACCTCGTGATCCGCCCGTCTCGGCCTCCCAAAGTGCTGGGATTACAGGCTTGAGCCACCGCGCCCGGCCAACATGTTATTTTTTAAATTACCAAATCATGACTGTAATATCACTTCACCTACCAAGATCAAAACAACTAAAGATAACAGATAATGACTGTGGTTTAAAAGTAATTGAACTAAGAAATAATGTAAGGTTACAATTACTGCAGGATTTCCCTCCCTTTGATACTAATTAAAACTCCAGATTGAACAGACAACAGCAGCATTTTACAAAACAGATCTTCATCAGAGGGTAGCTTCTACAGACAATGCAAAAGCTTGCTATTTTAAGGATTCATTCCCATACATTTAAGATTTCTTTCACTAAAAAAAGGAAACAGAAAATCTCTCCTATAGAAACCTACATTTATAACCTCAATTAATTTGTTTATAAAGCTAAATAATTCTTGATCTTTACATTACTATTTCATTTGATCAATAGTAAGAATTTTATGGAGTTCTCTTTTCCTCAGAGAACTCCAGAAAGTTTATACAAATTACCATTCATCTCAAACCATTCCTGAGACCTCACAAAGTAAACCATATTGTCTTCATCGCAAAGATAAAAGCAGAAGGCTAGGTAGAAACGTCAACATCCATAGACAGCTGGAAGCGGAGTCAATGCAATGTTCCTCTCTATCCCTCCTCCAATCCACTCCCACATGATATCCACTCCCACAAGATATCCAGAGGGAGCTTTTTTTTTTTTTTTGAGACGGAGTCTCATTCTGTTGCCCAGGCTGAAGTGCAGTGGCACGATCTTGGCTCATCTTGGCAAGCTCTGCCTCCTGGGTTCATGCCATTCTCCTGCCTCAGCCTCCCGAGTAGCTGGGACTACAGACGCCCACCACCATGCCTGGCTAATTTTTTTTGTATTTTTAGTAGAGACAGGGTTTCATTGTGTTAGCCAGGATGGTCTTGATTTCCTGACCTTGTGATCTGCCTGCCTCGACCTCCCAAAGTGCTGGGATTACAGGCTTGAGCCACTGCGCCTGGCCCAAAGGGAGCTTTTTAAACAAAAGCACATCATGGGACTCCCCTGCTTAAAACTTACGTTAGCTTCCTACTTCCCAGACATTCTAAGTCAAGTCCCAAGTGGGCCTCTCCTCTTCACTCCTCACCTGTTTCTCTTGCCCCCAGCACTGACTCTGCACCATCTCAGAGCCCTCTGCCCTCCAGGCTCGAAGGGCCTCAAACACTCCTTGATTTAATAAACCAACAAATAACCCTTGCGTGTCTGCCAGGCAGCAGACAATGCTCTGGGGCTTGGGGCTAATCCCCTGGACAACAGCGATACACTCCCTGCCCTCATGGAGCTAACATCCTGGTAACCTCGCTACCAAGTTCCCTCCTCCTGTAATCATTTAAAGAGTATTAAAACAACAATTGTAATAACCGTATCTGAAGGGGTCTAAAAAAACCAGTGCTACCTATAAGACAGATCTATTCTCATTTAATGACTTTGTTTAATATTAGCTCTTTATATTAAGTGCAGGAAAGAGGAGAAATAAAGGCAAAGGGAACTACTATTCATCAAAATCTGCTATATACCAAGAATGGCACTCATTTTCTTGTCAATTTTTCAAGGTTTCTCTCATTGCTAGCTATATAGCTTTTATTCATCAGAAGCCAAAATGCAACACTCCAATTCTGCAAGATTGGGGCAGCTGAGTTTCAGATAACTCCAGAAATTGAAAGATAACTTGGTTTTAAAATCCACTATCTTAAGTTCACAGCAGAAATGAATTGATTTTTATAAAACACTGGATCCACAATGAACACACCCATCACAGATCACACACTGGAATGATATATGTGTTTACACAACATTTTGTCTGTGTTAGAACAATAAAACTGCTCAGGAAATCTGCCTTGCAGAGAAGTGATTAGCCCTACACACACAGACAAACAGGCAAACAGACACACACACGCACAAAACGAGTGGCTCCAATGGCATCTTGTTTCAGTGCTTTTATGGTAAGAGTCAGTGACCTTCTTAACTAGGTTGGTTAAAGCCTGACAAAAAAGCCAGTTGACCTCGTCCACGTCCATGAACTGTATCCGTGTCTTGCAAATGCATGCCACCAGACGCCAGAACGATTTGCAAACACAATGCAAGGAGGAACACATCAAATGCTCACCAGTGCAACAGAGGGGCAAGAGCACTGTCCTCCTGTATTAAAAAGAGGATGTATAATTTTACCACCAAGGGGAAAACTCTGACCACTTGCTGTGTTGCTATGACCTTGTTACTTATTTACTTATTTTTTTTCTGAGACAGAGTCTTGCTCTGTTGCCAAGGCTGGAGTGTAATGGTGCAATACTGGCTCAGTGCAATCTCTACCTCCTGGGTTCAAGCAGGAAATTGAAGCAATTCTCCTGCTTCAGCCTCCCAAGTAGCCGATAGCTGGGATTACAGTTGCACGCCACCACACCCACCTAATTTTTGTATTTTTTAGTACAGATGGGGTTTCACCATGTTGGCCACGCTGGTCTCGAACTCCTGACCTCATGATCCACTCACCTCAGCCTCTCAAAGTGCTGGGATTACAGGTGTAAGCCACGCGCCTGGCCAGACCTTGTTATTTTCACATTCAAATTCACTTGAATTCAAAACTCTGTCACAGCCCTCAGTTCAACTCCTGGCTCCACCACTCAATGAAGGGCCAAATGCACTACCACAAGGCTCCAGCAGACCCCATACCACACAAAAACAATGACAGGTTTTGGTGACCAACTGAAAACTGAGCTAGGCAGCACAAACTCAGTCCAGAGAGCTGAAGCCAAAACAATTTCACCAATGTTCTCTCTGGCCATAAGCTAATAAAGCAAGCTAACTATCACTAATTCTACTAGAAAAACGCTGAAACAGCAGTGATGCATTCAAATAGATTAACTTGCTTAAAATTCACTTTCTTAGCTACAAACTTTAGGAACAAAACTTGAATGATAGTCTACCATCACATGTATTAATAAAAATGTTTTGGTTTACTTTTCAGTGATCTCCCAGTGGATCTGATATCTCTCTACACTGAGGCCTTCACATTCAGGAAGCAAACTTCCTTAGGCCACTTTCTATCTCCAA
The DNA here is from genome assembly GCF_000951035.1 of Colobus angolensis palliatus. Lineage (NCBI taxonomy): Eukaryota > Metazoa > Chordata > Mammalia > Primates > Cercopithecidae > Colobus > Colobus angolensis. Next base: position 2,884,447 of record NW_012116267.1, read on the forward strand.
ACTGGCCAGCATGGAACTATCTGGACACACACCCAGCTGTCTCCCTCATCACAATTCTGTACAGTCTTGCGTTTCTAAGACAAGTCCACATCATAAGTGAACTGCCTTTTCAAATTTCACTAGTCTTCTCTATCACTCTAATCCTGTTTTTCATGCAGCGGCACTTTAGGAAAACCACTACAGAGTAAAAGATCACAAGACTGCTTTAAGGATGAATGCTGGACAGTTGATGAGGCTAATTTTCCTCTCTTTCTTTCTGCTTCCTTCTTTCTCTTTCTTTTTCTTTCTCTGTCTCCTCTTTCTTTTCTCTCTCTCTTGCCCTCCCCTCTCTTTTTGTTGACAAGATCTCACTATGTTGCCCAGTCTGGAGTGCTGTGGCATCTGCAGCCTCCAACTCCTGGGTACAAGCAGTCCTCCCACCTCAGCCTCCCTAGTAGCTAGGACTACTGGTGGGCATCACCTCACCGGGCTACTTTTGAAAATTTGTTTTGTAGAGACAGAGTCTTGCTATGTTGCCCTGGCCAGTCTGGGACTCCTGGGCTCAAGTAATGCTCCCACCTTGGCCTCTCAAGTATTGGGATTACAGGAGTGACCCACAGCAACAGTCCCGAGGCTAATTTCTGAGCTAACTTATGTGACTTCAGTGAAACGGATTCAAATTTGTGCCCCACCCAGTTTATACATTAGTACATGTCAGAGAACCTCTTAGTTACTCCACAACAGAAATCGAGAACGTAAAAAGTACGCAAACGCCTATAAAATACGTCTAGGAAACAGGCTAAGAGTTTTGGACTCTACAGTTAAATTTGATTCTGCAAATTCCATTTGCAGATAATGAAAATAATCTCACAAGTATATACAGAGACACACGTAGAAGGACAGTCACTGCAGGGTTATAAGCAACCGTGGAGAAAAGATAAACAAATTAATGTCTAATAAAAATAAATTGACTAAACCACCAGAGATCCATGACTGGGCACGGTGGCTCACGTCTGTGATCCCAGCACTTTGGGAGGTTGAAGCAGGTGGATCACCTGAGGTTAGGAGTATGAGACCAGCTTGACTAACGTGACAAAACCCCATCTCTACTAAAATTACAAACATTAGCCAGGCATGGTGGCAGGCAAGTGTAATCCCAGCTACTCAGGAGGCTGAGGCAAGAAACTGATTTGAAACCAGGAGGCAGAGGTTGCAATGAGCCAAGACTGCGCCACTATACTCCTGCCTGGGTGACAAAGTGAGACTCCGTTTGTAAAAATAAAATCAAGAAAAAAAATACCATAGATCCATAAAATGGGATATTATTTGGTTACTGAAATTGTTATAATGCAATATACATATATACAGGAAAAGACACTCATGACAAGATGTTAAACCAAAAAAAAAAAACCAGGCCGGGCATGGTGGCTCACTTCTGTAATCCCAGCACTTTGGGAGCCCAAGGCGGGCAGATCACAAGGTCAGGAGATCGAGACCATCCTGGCTAACACGGTGAAACGCCGTCTCCACTAAAAATACAAAAAATTAGCTGGGCGTGGTGGCGGGCGCCTGTAGTCCCAGCTACTCGGGAGGCTGAGGCAGGAGAATGGCGTGAACCCTTGAGGCGGAGCTTGCAGTGAGCTGAGACTGTAGAAATTGTGTATGAATAGCCACCTGCACACACACAAAAGGATTCGAAGAAATATGTACGCAGGTAGTAGACTTGTGGGTATTTCATAGTTTTCCACTTTATACTTTTCTGTATTTCAGTTTTTCTACCATAAAACATACAATTATCTTTTTAAATACAAAGAATATTAGTTGCTCATCATAAACTATATTTTAACCTAAAAGTGATCACAAGATTTAGTATTTATTTTCAAAAACTTATAGTTATTAATACATATTTGGTAGCTTATACTTTTAATGTTTAGTCTAGTCATTCAATTAAAAAATTATACATAGTACCAAGGAGTTAGCAAGAAACTTTTTTTTTTTGAGACAGGGCCTTGCTGTCACCCAGGGTGGAGTGCAGAGGCACAATCATAGCGCACTGCAGCCTTGATCTCCTGGGTTCAAGTGATCCTCCCACCTCAGCCTCTGAAGTAGCTGCACTACAGACGCACACCACCAAAGAAACTTCTTTTTTAAAAAGCTACAGATTTCTATTTACTATCATAAAGTACAGTAGTACAATAATTAAATGGGTTATCTTTTGAGTTTTACGTATTTTTATACACTCCAATTGTTTATCAACACTGTAACTACCATTTATTAAGTGCATGTGTCTCAAAAACTTATGTAAGCACTTAGAAGTAGGTGAACTTTGTTATTACTATTCCCATTTTCAGCTGAGAAATGAGGCATTGAGAGGTTACATCAAACTCACTGACTGTGTAGTCAAACACAATATTCTCCAGAGTTTGCGCTCTTAACTGCATAATATCTATGGTGTCCTGTGGTGAACTCTTGAAAAGAAAGTATAAAGGTCAAATTTTATTAGCATGAAAAGTTGAAACTGGAAAATATAACAATTTTCTCTATTTGTTAGAAACCAAATAGAGTTTTTACAGCGGTATGTTGGACTTATGGTTTATAAAATGATATTTTGATACAAGACAATATACCAAATGTAACTTTGATACATGATTTACCACTACACTGTGACTTAAATTTACATTTTGACTCTCTAAGCAAATGCTTTGCTCTGAATCTTCTTTCTGGCTAATCACCTTGAGCACAGTATGTCTGGGAAAGGCTCTCTCCTTTCTAAACTAACCAAACTTACAGAAGTTACTGGGGTATAGTGCTTATGGCTCCTAATTTAAAATCAGTGACTACTAACTGATAGATCAATTTGACAAGTAAACTTTTAAAAGATTGGCCTCACTGCAATGTAGTTCACATATTCACTCAACAAATTTTGAGTTCCTCCAGGCACTGTTTTAGGCCCTGGAGGTACAGGGGTGAACCAAAGCCTCTGCCATCTGAAAGGTGTATGCCAGGTACAATTACACAGCGGAAAGTCATGGTCAATTGTTTTTTATTAGCAGCCTAAGGCATAAAACTTAATCTGCCACTTGAAAAACTTTCTATCCACTTCAGGAGCTGGTCTCAGGAGATTCTCAGTGAGAAGGAAGCCAGTGGTTTCCAACTTCCCTACACAGGAGAAATTCCTGGAGAATGCATTAAAAATACCAATTCCAGAGCCCCACCTCCAGCTGTCTGATTCTGAGGTGAGGTGACAGAAACCTGTGTTTATTTTTATGTATTTATTTACTTATTTTTTGGACACAGGTTCGCTCTCTCTGTCGCCCAGGCTAGAGTGCAGTAGGGCAATCATGGCTCACTGCAGCCTTGATCTCCTGGGCTCAAGTGAACCAGATCCTCCCACCTCAACCTCTAGAAGAGTTGGGAATATAGGCACGAGTCACTAAGCCCAGCATATAAAAAAAAATTTTTTTTTTAGAGACCAGGTTTCCCTATGTTGCCCAAGCTGGTCTCAAATTCCTGGGCCCAAGCTATCCTCCTACTTCAGCCTCCCAAAGTGTTGGGATTACAGGCTTGATCCACCATGCCCAAAACCTGTATTTTTAACAGGTGCCTCCATTAATGCTGATGTAAGTGATTTGAGGCCACACTTTAAGAAACTCAACCAGTAAGTGGAGCCAGTCAGGAGGAAGTGATCATTCAGAAGGGAACAGCTCTATGGCAGAAGAATTTGAGGTGCAAACATAACCCAAACCCTCATGTCATCAATTCTCTACAACTCCCAAATTTTAGCAAATTAAAAAGACGATTTAGAGTTGAGGAATTTGGACGAGGCATGGTGGCTCATCCCTCTAATCCTAGCTCTTTGGGAGGCTGCCTAGGTGGGAGAATCATTTGAGGCAGGTGTTTTAGACCAGCCTGAGCAACATAGAGAGACCCTGTCTCTAGAAAACATTTAAAAATTAGCTGGGCATGGTGGTGTGCACCTGTGGTCCCAGATACTCCGGAAGCTGGGGTAGGAAGATCACTGGAGCCCAGGAGGTCGAGGTTGCTGCCATGACTGCACCACAGCACTCCAGCCTGAGTGACTTAGCCAGACCCTGTCTCAAAAAAAAAAAAAAAAAAAGAAAAGAAAAAAAGAAATAAAAGAATTTACCAGCAGCTCCTCCTTAATCTCTTACAGGAGGTTTGATAGTTTGCCCCAATCTAGGTATTTGGGGAAAAGATAAACTTGAGCAGAGGTTCTACTACCAATATTGAAGATAAGCTTTAGGGAAAAAGAAAATTGCCAGTCGACTGCCAAAAAAAAAAAAAAAACTAAGAAGGACAAACATTTCACAGAACTAACTTGCTACCACTCATTTTATGCCCTATTTCACAATGCTTAGTATCTGAGCAATCCACAGGGTTCCAAAGTACATTAAAAATTTGTTCATTTCCTCTCTTACTCAGGCAGAATAATAATAGAGTTTTGTGAAGGTACCATGCGCCTCAGCAATTTCAACAGAAGCATTCTTAGATAATAAAATACCATTTTTTAAAAAAGATCATACTATGAGAAATTATCTTTACTGTACTACTTAAAGGTGTCTGAAATAATTTTAACACCATCATCAAATTAGTGTCCCTCACTCCTTAATTTATATGACTTAAAAGTCCCTAGATTCTTTACAAACCCATCTGCACTAACGATTTTTCTTTCATATGTATATAATTTTTAATGTTTTTACTTACAAGGAACTCCCATCAAAACATTTCAAGCACACCAGTAAAAGAAATTTTAAACAGAAGCATATTTTGTTCTCAGAGATAAACTAAGAAATAATAACTATGAAGGGTGTTTAAGCTTCCGCACTCTCAACCTTAAAGTCATCTAAAAATAAAGGTATCCCAACAAATACATTCCTCCTATTCAAATTTTGGGGGTTTAGAGTGGCACCATGCAAACCAGCTGGCCTGCTGTGTCCTGGCCCCAGTTCCTGCCCTCACATCCTGTCCACTACATAATCCATGAGATATCTGTGCCTTTCTCTTCATCCGTTCCACGGGATTAGCAAAACTGCCACCCCGCTGACAGAACTGAGAATTTCTAGAGGCATTTGTTTGTATGGGATTTGCTGTTATTAGCCACCCTTTTCATTGGCCTTGTTTTTATTATCTGTACGATTTGATCAAGGGGAGCAGCAAGAGAAGAATACCAACAGACAAGCACAAAGAAACGCATCTGGCCGGAGCCTGCATATATTTAAATTCCCAGGTTGCTGCTGCCCTCAGAATAGCACTGATGATGGCAAAGTTCTAGAGGAAACTTTCATATTGAAGAGGCTATAAAAATCTCTATAGTCTCCAACTCCACAGAGAAGCCGCTAATCTATTTCTTCCAAAGCAAAGCCTTCTTGAGTCTGAATCACAACAAAAGATTGTCCATAGGAAATGTAATCTCCGAAGTTGTTTTCTAACCCCAAAGCAAGCAGAAGCGCAGGAAGGTGCGGCCGATTCCTCGCCGGTTTCCTTTTTTTAGAAATTCTGATTACATTCCCTCATGCAAGCAAGGGACTGCAATTGTGCCTTAGGTCCACACCACAAAACCGTGTCGGTGCGTGAAGGGAAGGGACGCGGCGGACCCGGGGACGCGCTCACAGGGCGCGGGAGCCAGCCGCTCTCCGTTAAATGCCTTCAGGGGCGGCCCCGCGGCGCGCCCTGGGGCCGAACTGCATTGCCTGCCCTTCACTGACCCGGGATTCCGCAGGCTTGCGAGCGAGGAAGGAGCCGGGGCTC
>NW_012116267.1:2890779-2904097 GCF_000951035.1 Colobus angolensis palliatus
TCCCTCCCCTGGCGCCTCCACTCCTCTCTACCTCCTTCGCCCCCTCCCTCGCTCCCTCGCTCCCGCCTATCTCCTCATCTCCCTCCTCTGCCTCCCCCGCCCCCATCCACCCTCCGTCTCCGCCCATAAGTGGGTGGGGAAGCCGCCTGCCAATCGGAAGAAGGGGCCCGCACCTTCTCACCGCCCCCTACCACTGGCCCCGCCCACCGTGCGAACCCGAGGAGGGGGAGCCAAAGAAATGTAAGACAACAGAGTGACAAGCTGAATGAGCCAGTCAGCAGGCGCTGAGTGGGGGCAGGATTAGCACTCTTCCCCCTCTTCCCCACGTAGGCGTAACCGGAGATTTCTGGTCTGAGGTTGCCTATCGTGGTTTATGGAGATTTTGTTGCACGATTTCGGTGCATCTGCTCGTTGCCGTGCGAGGCACTAGATAGAATGCACTTAACTGACTTAATTATTGGAGGTTTTAAAGGAGAGAATAATGTGGAAAGGAAAAAGGAGGCGAAGCACAAGCCAGAGGGGTTGGCCGGGCCCATGGTTGGAATGAGGAAGGGTGTGAACTTCGGTTAGGATTTGCATAAAACGGAACCCATCCAGGCGATTCCAACTTCGCCCATTTATTGGTAGTCCTTGGGGCGGTGCCTCGCCTCTTTCTCCGCCCCCGAGCGGAATATCACGGGAGATGTAGTTCCAAGACTGGTTGCCATGGCGTTCTCGACAGCCTCGCGAGTCCGACCCCGCCCTTCAGGAGTGACGAGCGGCCTGACCAATGGGAGCAGGGGGCGGGCTCTCTGCGGAAGGACTTGAAGGTGGCGGTGGTGAAGGTGCAGGCCGTTGTGGCGGCTCAGAGGCAGGTGAGCCCCGGAAAAAGGGTCCTGTGTCTTGGGAAATGGGACTTTAAGCGAAAGGTGGAGAGATGCCCCACGGAACCGTGCAGCCCTGGGGAGGATGGTGGTTCGCGTCGAACCCCAACCTGGGACTTCTTCGGGCCCAGGCCTAGCTTAGCTGAGGCCGCTGAGGGGTGGGTAAGACTAGATTTGAGGGACAGTTTCCTTGGACCTTGACGAGTTTTGACTGTAGGTCTTATCTCAGTTTGCATCTCCCTGTACTTTTATGGAGGTAGAGGTCTGGGAGTGCCCTTCCACTTAATCTCCTAGGTTGGGTTTTTCTCCTCTGCTTCTTGTTCCTAGAATTTGAGTGTCTTTTTCTTTCTCTGTTACTTCTTCTCAGCCACTTTTTTTCTTCCTCATCACTTTGCTGTTTTCGGAAAGCGGTTAGTAGTTATTCGCTGTACGTTACTTTTGAGCCAGATCGGCCCTCTTCATTACGCTAAACAGCGGAATCATCTGGAGCGAGATGTAAGCATCGCCTTGGGATAGGTCTGGGTCCGGGCCGAACATCTGCGTTTCTAACAAGCCCCCAGGTGCTGCTTGTCCACGTTATGAGTAGCAGCGTTTTACCTGAACTCTGTCCAGTGCAAATATAATGCGAGTCCCTTATGTCATTTTAAATTTTGGGATAGCTACATTTAAAACGTGAAAAGAAACGCGTGAAATTAATTTTAAGTATATGTTTCATTTAGCCTAGTATATCTGAGACATTACCATTTCAACGCTTAATCAAGTATTTAGAAATAGGGATTTTATATTCTTTTCTTCATATTAAATCTTCAAAATCTGATGTGTATTTTCCACTTACAGCGCAGCTCAGTTCCGACTAGACACAGTTGGAGTGCTCAGTAGCCACTTGTGCTAGTGACTGCTACAGTAGCCTACTGCAGAAATTAAAAGGTGTGAAAAATAAGGTTGCACTGGCCAAACCCTTTGCAACTCTATGAGATGGGATTCAGAACTAGTTTAGAGATTCTCTGTAATTGAGATGTGCCCAATTTACAGAAATAATAGTCAAAATAGCCAACATTTCTGAAAGTATGATGTTGCGCTGAGTACTTTGCATGTATTATTTAATCCTTACGACAACCCTTTGAGATAACTGCTATTATTATCTAAGATATGGGGTCTCAGGCCCAGAAAGGTTAAAATTAAGTAGTCCAAAGTCATAGAGCTAATAAGTAGGAGAGCCAGGATTCAAGCTCGGGTCAGTTATGACTTCTAAATCAGATCCAGCAGCCACTGCAGTGTATAATTACTACCTTTTATCACTAATTTCCCTTACTGATCCCCAGCTTGCAGTAGGGGATAAGACGTTTAGATTTGCAATTGGGGTAGTTTCCCATACAAGATCAAGCTGCCAGCCTTGTGCAATGAAATATTTCTAAGATAACTATGCTCTTCTTGTAGACCCAATGAACAGTACTACATTGAGCTCAGGAGAGTTTTATGAGTAGAAGAGCAAAAATACACATATTGGCCAGGCGTGGTGGCTCACGCCTGTAATCCCGGCACTTTGGGAGGCTGAGGCAGGTGGATCACTTGAGGCCAGGAGTTCGAGACCAGCCTGGCCAACACGGTGAAACCCCGTGTCTACTAAAAATACAAAAATTAGCCGGGCGTGGCGATGCATGCCTGTAATTCCAGCTACTCAGGAGGCTGAGGCAGGAGAATTGCTTGAACCCTGGAAGCGGAGGTTACAGTGAGTCAAGATCACAACAACAGCACTCCAGCCTGGGCAACAGAGTGAGACCCTGTCTCAAAACAAAATCCACATATCTACATATGCTAAAATATATTTTACAGAAAAAAAAATTCTTCCATTGTGTGCATAATAAAGACATGAAATTATTTTCTCTTGATTTTTGAATTAGTAAATATTTTATCAAAATTACAATTCGTATTTTTCATTTGAAGCAAGGAGTGGTTTCTCCACAATCCTATAGTGAACTGGAAAATTAAGCATTTACAAACTTCAATCATGTTAGTAGGTGGAAAAGAAAGTCAGTTAAATGGATTGGAGGGGAGCAAGTAACTGTGGTGTGGTAGAGTTTCAGGAGGATCCCTCAAATAGTCATTCTCATCACCAGGGACCTCCACCTGCATTGCCCCAGAGTCACATGATTAAGCCAGCTTATAAAGGGAAGACTCATTCATCAAACCATTCGCTCCTTTGTTCCCCAGTAGTACGATATGGGAAAATATTATGCTCATTCAAAAATATAAATGAAAGTTAAGTTTCTGTTGTTCTGGATCATTTTATATTAAATAGCCCTACATTGAATAGCAACTGGACCAGAGATTTTCAGATCTTTGGGATAATGACCATCCCACATCTCCAACCCCCAGAGATATGGGTGGGAAATTGGTCATGTAAGAAACGCTAGACTCTTAAGTGAAAATACCATCTGAAAATCAACAGACAATAAAGCCCTCATGGAGATGGTGAGGCATCAGAAATTCTTTTGAGATCCAAAAAGTTCTTTATTGAGAGCCACTGTACTAGATAGGCAAAAAAGAAACAATTTTCCTTTTCTGCTCCTTTATCTATCTTTAGATCTCAGATTGCATAAGATGTAGAGATTGTGCCACACATGTATAAATTCGATCGAATATGCCTTAATAATATTTATCAAGATTGTCACAATTAGAAGAAAACTAAATGGTCATTTGATCCACCTGTCCCGCTCAGTTGATGCTGGAATCTCCTTTATGAAGCCCCTGTAATATGTACCCAGCCTCTGTTTCAGTCCCTCTAGTGATAGGGACCATCTAATGTTACACATTTTCCATTTAGTTTTAAATTATAATACCTAAAATTCTTGTATTATTAGCTGGAATTGCTTTCCAAGGTTTAGCCAGATATAAGCCACTGTCACAGTATCTCCTGTGCCCATCTTATGTAATAACAGGCACAAAAGACCACTGCAGTTGTACGCAGCAAAACACCTGTAGACTCATTGCTTGTGCAAAGTGTCCTTTGAATATACAGATTTCTAGAGACTGTTGACCATACCATGTAGAGATATCCTCAGCTGTTATGACCATGCATTCACTACCCTCTTTAAGAGGCAGGCCAGGCACGGTGGCTCACGCCTATAATCCCAGCACTTTGGGAGGCCAAGGCAGGTGGATCACGAGGTCAGGAGTTCGAGACCAGCCTGGCCAACGTGGTGAAACCCCATCTCTACTAAAGATACAAAAAAATTAGCTGGGTGTGGTAGCGTGCGCCTGTAATCCCAGCTACTCAGGAGGCGCAGGAGAATCGCTTGAAGCCGGGAGGTGGAGGTTGCAGTGAGCCAAGATTGCGCCACTGCACTCCAGCCTAGGTGACAGAGCAAAACCCCATCTCAAAAAAAAAAAAAAAGAAGCAGACCTGACCCGTTAGGACTACCATCCTCCACAGCCTGCAGAGTGTAATATTTGAGCCAAACCTCCAGCTAGTTGCTTTGATTATGGTGACTATATTCTTTTTAATCAAATATTTAGGTATATTTATTTTTCCAATGTGTGGCTATGTACGAAAAGCCTCAGATTAATGTGAACATTGTTAAAACGTAACATTAATTCACCTCTTCACAAATGATCAAAATATAACTGAAGATTTCCCCTTAACAATCTAGCTAGTAGTATAATGCTGTGCACAGGTGCCAGTGATGGATGGGGAATAGGGTATTGGATACTCTAACAGCCCAAGAGAGCCTGGCATGGTGACCAGGTTGAGCATACAGGGCCACATTTCAGAGTTGACTTCTTCTGTTTTTCTCTTGTCTAGCTGTTTACATATATGTATGTTTTTCTCTTGTCTAGCTGTTTATATATATCTTTGCTTTCCTTAAAATAAAAATGAAGGTAGGTTAGAAACATTATAACCGAACTCGGAGCCTGAAATGGTCATAGTATTATAAAATTGGTGTTGGGGAATAATACAAATTTGAGCATGTAGGAAGAGGAGTTTGGACTTTCAGGAATTAAATTAGCCATAGGGGAATAGACAGGTTGAATGCAGGAGAGTATTGAAAGCATTTGGCAGCCTATCGCCACAACCCAAGCCTGAGGCATTGAGGTGTTTGCACATCACCAGAGTGAAGGTGATGGGGTGGGTCTAAGGTATTCTTGATGACTAGAGACTACAGCAAAATCTTGTTTGGGGGAAAGATGAGTCCAGCTTTATGTCTGTTGAATTTGAGGTTGGTATGATGCTCAGAACACTTTTGGCCTGAAAGTGTAGGTAAGGAATGATTTGTAGAGGTTTTATTTACAATAAAGAATAGATGAGTTTCTTGGGGGATTGACTGTAACAAAGGAGCAGGTGGAGTTCATGTTGCTATTATAAGAAGGATGAAACCTTTTGAAACTACTTCCCATTGATTTTTTAGAAATCCCTTAGCAGATCAGTATCCTTATTAACTACTTTCTTGAAGTGTTTATAGTTAAGTGTTTAATTTATGCAAAGTTCTCGTTCTGCTTTCGCTAAAAATTATTTAAAATTGGTATTCTTAATTTTTGTTTCCCCAGATTTTTTAGTAAGTTTACTGTGTGGCCATTATAAAAATTTACAGTGGCCAGGCACGCTGGCTCACGCCTGTAATCCCAGCACTTTGGGAGGCCAAGGCGGGTGAATCATGAGGTCAGGAGATCGAGACCATCCTGGCTAACATGGTGAACCCTGAAAATTAGCTGGGCATGGTAGCGTGCGCCTGTAGTCCCAGCTACTCGGGAGGCTGAGGCAGGAGAATGGTGTGAACCCAGGAGGCGGAGCGTGCAGTGAGCCGAGACCACGCCACTGTACTGGGTGACAGAGCGAGACTCCATCTCAAGAAAAAAAAAAAAAAAAATTATAGTACTGCTAACGTAATCCTCAGTTTGTGGATTAACTCAAACATTTTAAAATTCCGATATACCTGTAAAAATGTAAAGTTTTTATGCTTTTCATAGGCTATATCAGCCTACATTTTTAAACAGATTTATTGTAATTAAAAACTTTTGTGCGTTTAAGAGACAGGGTTTCGCTCTGTTGTCCAGGCTGGAGTGCAGTGGTGATCACAGCTCAAAGCAGCCTCCAATGCCTAGATAGAACTACAGGCGAGCGCCACTATGCCAGGCTTATTTATTTATTCTAAGAGACAGGGTCTTGCTTTGTTGCCCAGGCTGTCGAACTCCTGGGCTCAAGCAGTCCTCCTGCCTCAGCCTCCCAAATTGTTGGGATGACAGGTGTGGGAGCCACCACTCTGGCCAAAAAGTTTTATATCGTATTTTTTTGATATAGTAAAATTTATAGTAGAACTTATAATTTTGAAGTTACATGACTTTTCTTAGAAATGTCATAAGTATTATATATTTTATTTATTTATTTTTATTTTTTTGAGACAGAGTCTCACTCTGTTGCCAGGCTGGAGGCTGGAGTGCAGTGGCGCGATCTCAGCTCACTGCAACCTCTGCCTCCCAGGTTCAAGTGATTCTCCTGCCTCAGCCTCCCAAGTAGCTGGGACTACAGGCATATGCTACCACGCCCAGCTGATTTTTGTATTTTTAGTAGAGATGGGATTTCACCATGTTGACCAGGGTGGTCTCGATCTCTTGACCTCATAATCCACCCGCCTCAGTCTCCCAAAGTTCTGGGATTACAGGCGTGAGCCACCATGCTCAGCCTATATATTTTAATGTATATTTTTATTTTGTAAAATGTTTAATACTTTTATGTCCTGTGTGCAAATGTGTTTAAGTCAATACAAATTTTATTAAATAATATGAGACTTGGCAGAGTGTGAGACAAAAAACAAAAGATAAAATGAAATAAAATTTTGTTAAATAATAGACTGTTTTATTTAATCTGCCTAGGAAACCATGTGTGCCTTGAATACCATCCATTCTACCATTTTCCTAGTACTAGGAACTTAGTATTCCTTTTTTTCGGGTTTGCAAGACAAATATTTTCTCAGTTTTCTTCTGGCTACTTTTGTGAAAAAACATCTCTCTTTCTTTACTTTGTAACTTTAAGGATATTTTTGTTCCCATACAGTTCTTAATTGGACCAACTGAACTTTACTTTTTTCCATCAACCAGGGCAATTTTCACGTAATTTAGAGAAACTAGTTAGGATGATGTGACTAAAAATATTGCCATTATTATATACACAATATTTGTTTTAGGGGATATTAAGGGTACAAACAAGCAGTTGTCTTCCAGGGTCTTTGAAACTGGGGCACAGTCTAAGGTCCATGTGACTGCTTATCTGGGAGACATGCCATATATTTCAAGATTCAATGGGCAGAGAAAACAGTAGTGTCCAACATCACAAAGCAAGATGCTTTGAAATCAAGACGTTGATATGTAATTGTTCCACTTCTCAAAAAGGCAGTTCTAGTAACTCCAGACTGAGTAGGAACAGAGATTTTTTTTTTATTTAATAATAATCGATATAGATTTTCCCAGCCAATGGTGGGTAAAGCACTCTAGTTAGTAAATAAAGCAAAGTTTTTTTAGTATGTAATGACATTGGGAAGCATGGAACAAATGGAGTGAGTCACTGGGGATGATTCCAGAGAGGGGTTATAACTTGAACTTTATTTATTTAGCAGAATCTGTAAATTACAGCATTCTGTCAGAGAAGAGGCCATGCCTAGAAGCTCTGAGATGGAGTAACCATATGTTGTGAAGTCATACTGACTAGATAGACAGAGGGTATGTGCTTGGAAATTGTGGAAGCAGTAAGGTAGAGTAGGGAGAATGAGTATGCGTTTTAGAGATCCTTCAAAGGTAGGCAAAAGAGGTTAGATTTAATGCTGGAGGGAATATGTAACTGTTGTATACATGCTTAGGTTCTCCCCAGCCCCCCAAAACATTGACACAAACACCTTCTGCAACCAAAGGGTTAGCATTAATCATTTGACCTAGCTTAATCCTGCTTTTATATACTTCATTGATACATGTTACATACATAATTTCCATATGTATCTTGAACGTGTATTCATTTCTGTTAGTTCCAGCATTTGATTATCACATCCGGGAAAGCAGCAACCATTGCTCAACTACAATCTGTAAAAACTCTTTACGTATTTGGATCCAAGTAGATCCACTAACATTCAACGCAGAGAGCTGGCTTTATGGGCCTGTGGCCTATGCAGTCTCACTGACCTCACATTTAGAAGAGACTTTTGCTTGATTTCATGCTCTGCTATCTTGAAATTTTAATAATTTCTAGACAAGACTTCCCACATTTGCATTTTGCACTAGGCCCTGCAAATTATGTAGCCAGAACTATCAACAGGTACTTAATAATTATCTTTAAAGTATTCCACTTTAGGCCAGTTGCGGTGGCTTATGCCTGTAATCCCAGTATTTTGGGAGGCCGAGGTGGGCGGATCACAAGGTCAGGAGATCAAGACCATCCTGGCCAAGATGGTGAAACCCTATCTCTACTAAAAATACAAAAATTAGCCGGATGTGGTGGCGCGTGCCTATAGTCCCAGCCACTTGGGAGGCTAAGGCAGGAGAATTGCTTGAACCTGGGAGGCAGAGGTTGCAGTGAGCCAAGATAGATAATGAGCCAAGATTGCGCCCTCCAGTCTGGCGACAGAGCGAGACTCCGTCGCCAAAAAAAAAAAAGAAAGAAAGTATTCAACTTTAGCTGATATATCTAATGTTAGCAGCTCTGTAGGAAACCATTAAATACCATGGTTAGGAGTAATGACTTTGGAATCAGTAGCGCCTAGTTTTTATCCCAGTTCTGGCCCAGCTTTTGCTATGAGACACCAACTATGTGCTTTAAGCTAAGACTCAGTTTCCATAAACAAAATAATAGTACTTTCACCAAAAAGTATATACAAGAATATTTTTAACAGAACAATTCATAAGAGCCCCAAACTGGAAACAATTCAAGGGTCTGTCTATAGTGGAATGGATAAATAGCAATTTGTTTATACAATGGAGTACTATGTAGCAATGCGGGATGAATGGAATACAACTACAAGTAAGGACGTGAGTGAGACTCACAAACCTAATGTAGAAAGAAAGAAAACAGACATTAAAGAGTATAATTTTATTTATATAAAGTTCAAAAGCAGACAAAACTAATCCGTGCTGTTAAAACTTAGGATATTGGGTCTCCTTAGGAGAAGAAGGGGACACAGGGAACTTCTGGAGGTGTACAATGATGTGTCTCCTGCCATGACGTGGAATTATTCACACTGTAAAATTCAACAAGTTAGGCGCTTCAAGGATTTGTGTACTTTTCTATATTTTATGCTTCTGTAAAATTTGCATAAAAAATAGTCTTACTATATAATTACTCTGAAAATTAAAGAAACACTTGTGGAATCTTTAGAGAAGCCTCAAGAAGTTCACAGAATATAAGCTTATTTGTTTTATTTTATTATTTTTTTGAGACAGAGTTTCGCTGTTGTTGCCCAGAATGAAGTGCAATGGCATGATCTCGGCTCACTGCAACCTCCACCTCCTGGTTTCAAGCGATTCTCCTGTCTCAGCATCTTGAGTAGCTAGGATTACAGGTGCACACTGCCACGCCTGGCTAATTTTTTTTTTTTTCTTTTTTTCTTCTTTTGGTAGAGATGGGGTTTCTCCATGTTGATCAGGCTGGTCTTGAACTCCTGACCTCAGATGATCCGCCCACCTTGACCTCCCAAAGTGCTGGGATTACAGGTGTGAGCCACCGCGCCCGACTGTAGGTTTAAATACTTTCATTAAATGGTTTATAGACTGACAGAGAAGAATTAGGGCCACAGTTTCAACCAGTGTCTTGGCTGTTCGCTTTGTCCTTTTTAACGATCTTTAAGCCTTATGAAAGCCTTTGACAAATGGTAAATAAAGGAAAATTTAATAAAAGGTAAATAAAATTGAGGTTCTCTGGCCATCATAAGACTTCTTTTAAGTAATCTTTTTTATTGTATAGGAAAGTCAAATGAAGCATGTTTGCCTTTGTAGTAAAAGTTGAACTGTAAACACATTCTCAGTAAGAGGGGCCCAGAGATTGTTGCATGTTCTCTTATTTGATCGCTTTGAGAAAGATTTTCTAAATGTACTTATTTGAAAACTACATTGTAGTTGTCATTTTATCGTTTGCCAGCGCCGTTTTTCCATTTTTGCTTACATTTAGTCTGGAAGACTTGTTATTTTATTTCATGTATATGTATTTATTTTTAGGTGACTATGAAAGGCTTATATTTCCAACAGAGTTCCACAGATGAAGAAATAACATTTGTATTTCAAGAAAGGGTAAGAAAAAATGTTTAATCATTAAAGAGGTTACTGTATCTTTATATGCAACAAACCCACTTTTAAATGACATGTTATTTTGAGTGAGACTTAATGAAGAAAAATTACTTAAATGAAACTCCTCAAATTACAGTACTTTCCTTTAAATTTTATGTGAAAATGGTGGCTCATATTGTAGTTTAACTGTTTTTTAAGTTTTATTTTGTTTTTAATTGACACATAATTGTACATATTTATGGGGTACCATGTGATGTTTTGATTCATGTATAAATTATGTAATGATCAAATCAGGGTGATTAGTATATCCATCAGTAAAATACTTGCCATTTTGTTGTGTCATTCTAAATCCTCTCTTCTAGCTATATTGAAATATGTAATACATTCTTAACTATGGTTACCCTACTGTACAATAGAACACCAGAACCTATGCCTTCCATCTATCTGTAACTTTGTACCTGTTGACAAACCTCTCTCCCCAGCTCCTACCCCTTTAATCTCCACAGCCTCTAATAAACATTTTTGGACTCTCTAAGTCTATGCAATCAACTTTCTAGGATTCCATATTTGAGTGAGATCATGTAGCATTTGTCATTCTGTGCTTAGCTTATTTCACTTAACACAACATTCTCAAGATTTATCCACATTTTCACAAATGACAGGATTTTTTTCTTTTTATGGCTGAATAGTATTCCATTGTGTATATATACCACATTTTCTTTATCCATTCATTTGTCGATGGACACTTAGGTTGATTCCATATCTTCGCTATTGTGAATAGCTGCAGTAAACATGGAGGTATAGCTATCACTTTGACATATTGCTTTCATTTCCTTTGGTTGTATGCATACCCAGGAGAGGGATTGTTGGATTATATGGTAGTTGTTTTTTTTTCTTAATTTTATTTTATCTTTTAATTGAGACAGAGTCTCACTCTGTTGCCCAGGCTGGAGTGCAGTGGTGCCATCCCAGCTCACTGCAACCTCTGCCTCTCAGGTTCAAGTGATTCTCCTGCCTCAGCCTCCTGAGTAGCTGGGATTACAGGCATGCACCACCATACCCGGCTAATTTTTGTATTTTTAGTAGAGACAGGGTTTCGCCAGGTTGGCCAGGCTGGTCTCAAACCCCTGACCTCAGTTGATCCGCTCGCCTCGGCCTCCCAAAGTGCTAGGATTATAGGCATGAGCCACTGCGCCCAGCCTGGTAGTTCTATTTTTAATTTTTTGAGGAACATTCATATTTTTGTCCTTAATGGCTATACTAATTTACATGACCACCAATGGTGTTTAAGAGTTCCCATTCTCCACATCCTCACCAGCATTTGTTATATTTTGTCTTTTTGATAATAGCCTTTCTAATGGGGATGAGGGGATATCTTCTTGTAGTTTTGATATCTATTTCCCTGACAGCCGTGTTTGAGTGGTATTCAAACCAGGGATGCAAGGATAGTTCAACATAAGCAAATCAATAAATGTGATACATCACATTACAGAATGAAAGACATAAACCCTCTGATCATCTCAATAGATACAGAAAAACCATGTAATAAAATTCAACGTCCCTTCATGATGAAAACCCTACATAAATTAGGCATAGAATGAATATATGTCAATATGATAAAAGCCATGTATAACAAACCTGCAGCTAACATCATACTGAACAGGAAAAAGTTGGAAGCTTTTCCTCTAAAATCTGAAACAAGGCAAGGATGCCCACTTTCACTACTTCTGTTCAACATAGTACTAGAAGTCCTAGCCAGAGCAATTAGGCAAGAGAAAGAAAGAAAGAGCATTCGAATTGGAAAGAAGAAAGTCAAACCGTCCCTATTGTTTGCAGATGACGTGATCTTATATATAGAAAACCCTACAGACTCCACCAAAAACCTGTTGCAACTAATTAATGAATTCAGTAAAGTTGCAGGATACAAAATAAAAAATCAGGAGGCAGGGCGCGGTGGCTCACACCTGTAATCTCAGCACTTTGGGAGGCCGAGGCAGGTGGATTGCCTGAGCTCAAGAGTTCAAGACCAGCCTGGGCAACACAGTGAAACCCCATCTCTACTAAAAATGCAAAACATTAGCCGGGCATGGCAGCGTGTGCCTGTAGTCCCAGCTACTCAAGAGGCTGAGGCAGGAGAATTGCTTGAACCTGAGAGGCAGCGGTTATAGTAAGCCAAGTTTGTGCCACTGCACTCCAGCCTGAGCAACAGAGCAAGCCTCCGTCTGCAAAAGAAAAAAAATAATAGCAGTTCTTTTTGTAGTTGTTGTTTTGTTTTTCTGAGACAGGGTCTTGCTCTGTCACCCACACTGGAATACAGTGGTGCAATCTGGGCTCACTGCAACCTCTTCCAGCATCAGCTCCCATGTGCCACCATGCTTGTCCGACTGACTTTTTTTTTGTTTTTTTTGTAGAGGCAGGTTTCGCCGCGTTGCCCAGGCTGGTCTCGAATTCCTGGGCTCAAGCTATCCTCCCACCTCAGCCTCCCAAAGTGCTGGAGTTACAGGCATGCACCACCGCGCCTGGCCAAGTAGCAGTTCTCTATACCAACAGCAAACTATCTGAAAAAGAAATTAAAAGGCGAGGCGCCTATAATCCCAGCACTTTGGGAGACCGAGGGTGGAAGATCACTTGAGCCCAGGAGTTCAAGGTCAGCCTGGGCAACAAAAGGAGACCCTGTCTCTACAAAAAAAATTTCTTTTTAGTTAGCCAGGCATGCTGGCTGACACCTGTAGTCCCAGCTACTTGGGAGGCTAAGGTAGAAGGATACTTGCGCCCAGGAGGTCAAGGCTGCAGTGATCCGTGATCTTGACACTGCACCCCAGTCTGGGCAACAGAGTAAGACTTGTCTCAAAAAAAAAAGAAAGAAATTAAGAAGGCAACCCCATTTAAATAGCTATAAAGAATAAAAAATAAAATGCCCAGGAATAAATTTAACCAAGGAGGTGAAATATCTCTACGATGAAAACTATCAAATATTGATGGAAGAAATTGAAGAGAACAATAATAAGTGGAAAGATAGTCTGTGTTCATTAATTGGAATAATTAATATTGTTAAAATGTCCATACTACCCAAAGCCATCTACAGACTCAATTCAATCCCTATCAAAACGCCAATGGCATTTTTCACAGAAATAAAAAAAAATTGTAACAATCGTATGGAACCACAAAATACTTTGAATAGCCAAAGCCATCTTGAC
>NW_012116267.1:2904788-2905116 GCF_000951035.1 Colobus angolensis palliatus
GGAGATTGCACCACTGCACTCCAGCCTGGGTGAGGGAGCGAGAGGTAGAAAAATATTGTTTTCCATACACATTTCAGAGATTGCCAAAGTTACCTCATTTACTAAGTTTTAAATGATCACTCATACTCATATTATCACTAAATTTTTTATTACTTTAAGCATAGATAGTAGAATTTTCATATACAGTATTGGTGATTGTTCGAAAGGTTTGTAGCAAGCCAAAATTATTCTTCCGTAAATCTAGGGATTAAAAGTAAGTGCTATATGTTTATCAGTATTTCATAATAATTATGAGAGTTTGGATCGTGAACACAATCCAGTTTTCTCT
>NW_012116267.1:2905387-2909305 GCF_000951035.1 Colobus angolensis palliatus
AAAAAAAAAAAAAAAAAAAAAAAAAAAAAACGAGCTAGGCACGGTGGCACCCACCTGTGTAGGTCAAGGCTACAGCGAGCCGTGTTCATACCACAGCACTCCAGCCTGGATGATAGAGCAAGACCCTGTCTCAAAAAAACAAAAACAATTAGGCCAGGGGTCTGTGTTTCAGACAGCTTGACTTCTGTCATTGATCAGGATGAGGGCCAGGGGTTGATTGGTTCTTGGGAAGAAACATCTCCAGGTTCATAAGATCATGAGTAAAATTCACAAACTCACCAATATTATTGAACATCTTCATATTATCACCAAATTTTTGCCAAAACTGAGATTTTAAAAGATGTTCTCAGATTGTGTTCCTGATAAATAAAACACAGTGATCCCTGTGATACATCACAGCAGGGGCTATATAAGCGGCTACTCTTGGCCAGCTTTTGATCTAATCGTGGGCATATTAGGGGTAGGGGAGACTGATTTAATTACCAGTACCAGGTACAGTTGTTTAACGGAGGTGATATTATATTTAATAATATAGGTGGATGACATTGAGTGTCTGAATTTAGACTATGTTTGCCTTTGAATTTCTTTTTTTGTTTTCTTTTTTCTTTTTATTTTTTTGAGACAGGTCTCTCTCTGTCACCCAGGCTGGAGTACAGTAGCACAATATCAGCTCACTGCAACCTCCACTGCCTGGGTTCAAGCGATTCTCCTGTCTCAGCCTCCCAAGTACCTGGGACTACAGGCGTGCGCAACCATGCCCAGCTATTTTTTATATTTTTAGTAGAGACTAGGTTTCACTATGTTGGCCAGGCTGGTCTCAAACTCCTGACCTTAAGTAATCTATTTGCCTTGGCCTCCCAAAGTGCTGGGATGACAGACGTGAGCCCCCATGCCCAGCCTTGCCTTTGAATTTCTATCTAGAAGTGGAATCTGAGAGATAATTAGGTTCAGTTGCATTGGTATGTTGACCCCAGAATCCCATGGGGCTGACACATGTTAAGGAAGAGTTGAATTAAGGAGTGTAAGGAATTCCACTGGCTGGCCAGTCTCACTGGCTTACGCCTGTAATCCCAACAATTTGGGAGGCCTAGGCGGGCAGATCACCTGAGGTCAGGAGTTCAAGACCCCAACCTGGCCAACGTGGTGAAACCCGTCTTCTACTAAAAATACAAAAAAAAAAAAATTAACCGGGCATAGTGGCTCATGCCTGTAATCCCAGCTACTCAGGAGGCTGAGGCAGGAGAATGGCGTGAACCAGGGAGGTGGAGCTTGCAGTGAGCCGAGATCATTCCACTGCACTCCAGCTGCCTGGGCAGCAGAGCCAGACTCCGTCTCAAAAAAAAAAAATAAAATAAAAACTTGTACCGCCGAGGTGGCGGGCGCCTGTAGTCCCAGCTACTCGGGAGGCTGAGGCAGGAGAATGGCGTAAACCCGGGAGGCGGAGCTTGCAGTGAGCCGAGATCACGCCACTGCACTCCAGCCCGGGCAGCAGAGCCAGACTCCGTCTCAAAAAAAAAAAATAAAATAAAATAAAATAAAATAAAATAAAATTAGCTGTGAGATTTGGGGTCTGATTAATTTTGTTTATGTGTGAAAATTTTCACAGCATAAAGATGTTCTCATAGAAATGTGTGAAATAACATATTCTTTTATTATCCTTTGGTTCCAGGAAAATCTTCCTGTTACAGAAGATAACTTTGTGAAACTTCAAGTTAAAGCTTGTGCTCTCAGCCAGATAAATACAAAGGTATTGGTTCTTTTATTATGGTGCAAAGTAAAATGAGAGTTTCTTAGTGTATTTAGTGTATAAATACAATGATAACTGACATCTCCATGTGAAGAATTTATTATCATCTTGATTTTTATTAACTTTTTTATTTGAGACAGAGTTTCGCTCTTGTCGCCCAGGCTGGAGTGTAGTGGTGCAATCTCAGCTCACTGCAACCTCTGCCTCCTGGGTTCAAGCAATTCTCCTGTCTCAGCCTTCTGAGTACTTAGGATTACAGGGGTGCACCACCACACCCAGCTAATTTTTGTATGTTTTTTAGTAAAAATGGGTTTTGCCGTGTTGGCCAGGCTGGTCTCAAACTCCAGACCTCAGGTGATCCACCTGCCTTGGCCTCCCAAAGTGCTGGGATTCCAGGCATGAGCCACTGCACCCGGCCTACCATCTTTAGAAGAATAGAACAGCTAGGGGAGAAAATTTAGTGTGCTTTTGTATATTTCTGTATAAGGGACATTATTAGTCTGATTGAAGTTACATATTTTATATGAAAATACAAATATTTTAGAAGAAAATAGAAATATTTAATGTAAATATTTTATAATATTTTATAAACTCCTTTACATTGCAGAAAACAGTTTATAATTAACAAAGCCTATTATTAAGGAAGAAATAAATAATAAAATAGAAACTAGAAACCTAATCAGTTTATTAGCTACCAATTAGATATTTAATTAATATCATTAGTTATGGTTCATCTTTTGTCATTTCCTTTTGCGTTGCTCTCTCATAAACATACATCTCTACCTCACACTGCCCTGCAGTAATCTTTCGTTATTGACCATGAAATACATAGAACGTTTTCAGTGGTAAATAAACTGTGGTTAAATGTGCCATGATAATTGAGCAGATCCATTTACTCCATTTTTTTGTTTGTTTTGTTTTTTAGGATTAATGCCATAGTTTACATGACCCATAACTTATTGGATTATAATGTGACTATAATTTTTAGGAACCTAAAAGTCTTCTTTGATAAAGTCACACTTAGGAAATTACAGACCGGGCATAGGCTTTCATTGGGCAACTCTGTAACATGAGCATGACTTGCCAAATGCATTAGTGGGATCCCCTGAAGTCTTTTCACAAGAGTACTAGTACTAGATCTTGTCTGCAGATTTCCGTCTTCGGATGTTTTTTTTAAAACTGAAAAATCCATTAAAATCCAAGCCTAGAAAATAATCTCCTTGTCTAACAGAAATAAAGAGTAAATTATGGTAAAATCAGTTGAATGAAATATTGCACATCTGTTAAGCATAATGGTTATGAAAACTGTGTGGGTAATGTAAGAAAATGCTTATGGTAAGTGAAGGAGCCAGTATGTAATTGCTAAAACCATGGTTTTAACTCCATACAAATGTGCATAAAAGAAATACTGTGGCCAGGCACGGTGGCTCACACCTGTAATCCCAGCACTTTGGGAGGCCAAGGCAGGCAGATCACAAAGTCAAGAGATCGAGACCATCCTGGCCAACATGGTGACACCCCGTCTCTACTGAAAATACAAAAATTAGCTGGGCATGGTGGTGCGTGCCTGTAGTCCCAGCTACTCGGGAGGCTGAGGCAGGAAAATTGCTTGAACCTGCGAGGCAGAGGTTGCAGTGAGCTGA
The DNA here is from genome assembly GCF_000951035.1 of Colobus angolensis palliatus. NCBI lineage: Eukaryota > Metazoa > Chordata > Mammalia > Primates > Cercopithecidae > Colobus > Colobus angolensis. The sequence continues at coordinate 2,908,778 of NW_012116267.1, forward strand.
AATCACACCACTGCACTCCAGCCTGGGTGACAGAGCAAGACTCCATCTGAAAAAAAAAAAGAAAAGAAATACTGTAAAACACCCAGTACTTCTGTAAGAATGTCATATGAACATCTTAAGAAAAGTATAGTGTTCCATATTGAATAAGAGACTTCTGACAATCAGGTATACATACAGGAGATCAGAAAATTGAAAAATAAATATAGAAGAGAATTATTTCAATTTCTTTTTACTTACTGTTCCTAAAATATTATGGTATCTACAGATACGTTCAGCATCTCTAATGTTAAGTGCCAGGAGCTTAAACCACAGGCTTATCTTAGTACACCCTGTTACTTCAAACGACAAGTACTTATAATTAATTTGGTCACAGTCTAGTAAAATACCAATCTCTTAAAAATTTAGCCTTAATGAAAAGAAACTCCAGTCATCATGAATCTGAAACTATATGGGAGATTACCTGTTAATATCCATCACTACTTCTCACCCACTCCCTAACCCAAGGCTTTTAACAACTCAGGTGATTTT
>NW_012116267.1:2909925-2917815 GCF_000951035.1 Colobus angolensis palliatus
TCAGGATAGTCTCGATCTCCTGACCTCGTGATCCGCCCGTCTCGGCCTCCCAAAGTGCTGGGATTACAGGCTTGAGCCACCGCGCCCGGCCCCAAGAAATGTTTTGACCATAATTTCCCTTCATACTTGGCAGAGTAAAGATGTTAAACAAAGGATGTTAATGGTAATTTGAATAATATTATTCATTCCTAAGTCCTGCAGATCAACTAATGCCTCAGTAAATTCTTCGTTTCCTACCCTTTAGAGAAACCTATTTTGTGAAGTTATTTGCTTTGTCTTAATTCCAAAACTTGAACCATATTTGCTCTTTCTGTGATTTGACTTTTGCTCCTGCTTTCCTTACACATAATAGAGTCCAGGATTTCTTCTGACAATTGTATGTTAACAGCCTTTGTCATGATTTAGCTTCTGGCAGAAATGAAGATGAAAAAGGATTTATTTCCTGTTGGGAGAGAAATTGCTGGAATTGTATTAGATGGTAAGTATACAGATGTGAGTATATGTATTTATTTTCTAAGGTAAAAGAAATTAAATGGTAGCTAATTGGTTTCCTGGTACATAAAATTATATACAGCCTTTGAAATTTAATTATATGAAAATGTCCTTTTTAATTTTAATTTTTATTTTTTTGAGAGACAAGGTCTCTCTGTGTTGCCCAGCCTGATCATAGCTTCAGCCTTAACTCCTGGGTTCAAGTGATCCTGCTGCCTCAGCTTCCTGAGTAGCTGAGTCTACAGCAAGCTGGTCCAACCAGCATGCGCCCCAGGACAGCTTTGAAGTCAGCCTAACACAAATTCGTAAATTTTCTTAAAACATTATGTGATTTTTTGACCAGGCGTGGTGCCTCACGCCTGTAATCCCAAGCACTTTGGGAGGCCAAGGCAGGCAGAATACAGTCAGGAGATCAAGACCAGCCTGGCTAACACAGTGAAACCCTGTCTGTACTAAAAATACAAAAAATTAGCTGGGTGTAGTGACGGACACCTGTAGTCCCAGCTACTCGGGAATCTGAGGCAGGAGAATGGTGTGAACCCAGGAGGTGAAGCTTGCAGTGAGCCGAGATCGTGCCACTGCACTCCAGCCTGGGCGAGAAGTGGGAGACTCTGTCTCAAAAAAAAATTAATTAGGCCAGGCGCGGTGGCTCAAGCCTGTAATCCCAGCACTTTGGGATGCCAAGACGGGCGGATCACGAGGTCAGGAGATCCAGACCATCCTGGCTAACAAGGTGAAACCCCGTCTCTACTAAAAAATACAAAAAACTAGCCGGGCAAGGTGGCGGGTGCCTGTAGCCCCAGCTACTGGGGAGGCTGAGGCAGGAGAATGGCGTAAACCCGGGAGGCGGAGCTTGCAGTGAGCTGAGATCCGGCCTCTGCACTCCAGCCTGGGCGAGAGAGCGAGACCCCATCTCAAAAAATAAAAAATTACTTAATTTTTTTTTTAAATGTGATTTTTTTTGGGGGGGGGGTTCATCAGCTATCATTTAGTGTTAGTGTATTTTATGTGTTGCTCAAGACAATTCTTTCTCTTCCAGTGTGGCCCAGGGAAGCCAAAAGATTGGACACCCCTGGTCTATAGGTATACAACATTATGCCTGGCTTTGTCTGGCTTTTTTTTTTTTTTTTCTTTTCAGAGTCTCACTCTATCACCCAGGCTGCAGTGCAGTGGCGTGATGTCCACTCCACTGCAACCTCTGCCTCCCAGATTCAAGCGATTCTGCCTCAACCTTCCAAGTAGCTGGGACTACAGGCACTCATCACCACGCCTGGCAAATTTTTGTATTTTTTGGTAGAGATGGGTTTCACCATGTTGGCCAGGCTGGTCTCGAACTCCTGACCTCAAGTGATCTGCCCACATCATCTCCCAAAGTGCTGGGATTACAAGCATGAGCCACTGTCCTTGGCCCTTTTTTTTTTTAATTGAAAAGAAAAATAGGACTTAATTGGTATTTTATAATTGAAGAGCTTATTACAGTGTAGTAAATGTTTAGGGGTTATATATTTAAATCCATAAGTGATCATATATTGAATAGAATGACCAATATTGTCTTTTTATGATGAAATAATGATCTTAACATACAGAACAGTAAGCCTTATATCAGGCTTTTGATATAATTTATTTCTAAATAGACCTATACTTAATATTCACTAACAGGTGGTTCATGATTAATGTGTTTGCTCTTACCTCGTATGCGAATGAATAAATGTGTTAAGGTATGTTAGACTATATTTGAGTTTTACCTGTGATTTTAACGTATAATAGATTTGATACTCTATGTAATCTTCTGACAAAGCTAAATGATAATTATGTTTCCTCTTTTCTCAGTCTGTAGAAAAATAAATATAATAACCAGATGATCATTCATTCTACATTTAGTGAGCAATTGCTAAGTGCTTAGGATATAAGTGAAATGAAGTCCTTGCCCTTAAACAGTTCACTCTCTAGGGGAGAGACAAATACATACGTGAGCAGATTATTATGTAAGCTCTTAAACAGTTCACTCTCTAGGGGAGAGACAAATACATACGTGAGCAGATTATTATGTAAGCTCCGAAGAAAGCTGCTTAACCCGGCCAGAAGAAACAGGAAAGGCGTCTTGGAGTAAGATGTCCAAATAATAAGGGGCAGGCAGGTGGAGAATCACACCCAGCAGGGAGGATATTATGAGCAAAGACAAGCAAGTGAAAGTGGGATTTGTATAAGAATTACAAAGAGTTTGGTATTGCTAGAGCAAGATAAAGTCCTGGGCAGGTGTCAACAGCATGGTACTTGGTAGCAGAGAAACATTTTGTCAAGAAAATTCTCCTCCTGGGCTGGGTGTGGTGGTTCACATCTGTAATCCCAGCCTTTGGGAAGCAGAGGTGAGAGGATCACTTGAGCCCAGGAGTTTGAGCCAACAGAGTAAGACCCCGTCTCAAGAAAAAAGAAAAAAGAAAAGAAAAAAAAATTCTCCTTCAAATATTGCAGAATAAAAGATATTGCACAAAATACTTTCATGATGATGTGAACACTAATTCCTGCCTTCCAAAAATGAAGCAGGAGGATAGGCAAGGGCCAAGACCTTTAGTTGAGACTTAGATATCAGATCGTACTTTAGGGAGATTATTAGAGTAGCCATTTGAAGGAAGGGTGGATATGAGGCAAACAAGTCTATAGGCAAGAGGACTGGTTGGGTTGTAGACCAAGAGGCAAGAGGCAGCAAAGTCCATAACCTCAACAGTGGTGGCAGAGGTGGAGAAGAGGGATGGATTTAAGACATATTGAGGAAATAAAGTCAGCAGAACCTAGTAATTCAATGGAACTGGGAAATTAAAAACAGATGAGAACCAGGAATGGCTTACAGAATTCTGGTTCAGGCTTGAATTGGAACCAACATTTGATAAAGGAAGATGATCCGTCCGACATCTTAGTGAGGCTGCAGTGTCCGCTGCTGCTCTCCAAGCTTCACAATGCCGCCCAAGGACGACAAGAAGAAGAAGGATACCGGAAAGTCGGCCAAGAAAGACAAAGACCTGGTGAACAAATCCGGAGGCAAGGCCAAAAAGAAGAAGTGGTCCAAAGGCAAAGTTCAGGACAAGCTCAATAACTTAGTCTTGTTTGACACAGCTACCTATGACAAACTCTCTAAGGAAGTTCCCAACTATAAACTTATAACCGCAGCTGTGGTCTCTGAAAGACTGAAGATTTGAGGCTCCATGGCCAGGGCAGTCCTTCAGGAGCTCCTTGGTAGAGGACTTATCAAACTGGTTTCAAAGCACAGAGTTCAAGTAATTTACACCAGAAATACCAAGGGCGGAGATGCTCCAGCTGCTGGTGAAGATGCATGAATAGGTCCAACCAGCTGTACATTTGGAAAAATAAACGTTTATTAAATCAAAAAAAGGAAGATGATCCAATTAGGAGGAATATTATGAGTTCAGATTTATACTGAGTCAAGGTACTTAAGTGACGTCTCACTGGCAATATCTAGTAAGCAATTAAATGAGTTTAAAGCTCAAGGGTGAGAGATCTATGCTGGAAACTATATATTTGAGAAATGTCAGCATGTAGGTTGTATTTGAAATAATAGAGTTGATGAATTCTCCGAGAGAGAGTAGAAAAGGATGAGAGATGTAAACAAAGAACCCTTTGGAAATCACTGTTTGAGGGTTAGTTAAAAGAAGAGGAGTATCAAGGACAGCAAGAAAAAAAAGAGTCAGAGTGACCTTAGGAGGACAGGGATCAGCAGTAGAAGGGAAAGAGAAAAGTATAGTGAATCAGAAGCCAAAAGGATTGGGGGATGATGGCACAGGAGGGAGCCAAAGAAGGAGCAAACTCCAAAAGGTGGGCTTGAATGTAGAAATAGCAGGCTTCAAATTACTTGCTAGTGGCAACAAATGCCTTCTGGGGCCATTTTGTTGCCAGAGCCAGTCGTAGGGACCATTTCCAGATTCAGGTTTCCATCTTACTTCACTGCTTCACCTCAGTTCCTTTTCTGTTAAATAGAAGTAATAATACCTACCTTATTGGTATATTGTAAAGTTTAAATGTATAAATACACAACAATGCTGGGCACAAGGAGGCATTCAATAATATTTGGGTTTTTTTTACTCCCTTTTCCTTTTGTAACTCTTTGAATGAAACCACTCAAATGAATTGACTGATAGTCGAGGCTTTTTCTCTACATATGCAGAGAAAATGTAACTGTATCATTTCCATAAAGTTCCAGAAAACTTCTTGGTATCAACCTGAATTTATTTCCCAAATCAAAATCATTTTAATGTCACTCTTCTTAAGGGAGGAGACCACCCCTCATGTTGTCTTATACCCAATTTCTGCCTCCAAAGAAAGAAGAACAAGGAGACAGCCCAGTGCCACACCCTGGGCCTGGTTGAAGATCCACCCTGACCTAACCGGTTATGTTATCTATAGATTTCAGGCATTGTATGGAAATGCGTTGTGAAAATCCCTGTCCTGTTCTGTTCCATTCTGATTACCGGTGCATGCAGCCCCCAGTCCCGTACCCCCTGCTTGCTCAATCGATCACGACCCTCTCACGCAGACCTCCTTAGAGCTGTAAGCCCTTAAAAGGGACAGGAATTGCTTACTCGGGGAGCTTGGTTTTTAGAGACATGAGTCTTGCCAAAGCTCCCAGCCGAATAAAGCCCTTCCTTCTTTAACTTGGTGTCTGAGGGGTTTTGTCTGCGGCTTGTCCTGCTACATTCTCAGAATTCCCTGTTGTATGAGATTCTGCAACAAAAATAAAGACAGATTGGGCTAGCCACAGAAGGAGTAGAAAACAATATAATTATCATAGAAGCTATAGATTATTTTCCTTTACTCCTTCTTCCTTAAAGTCAGCTAAATAGAGTCCAGGCACAGTGGCTTACACCTGTAATCCCAGCACTTTGGGAGGCCAAGGCAGGTGGATCACGTGAGGTCAGGAGTTCAAGACCAGCCTGGCCAAGATGGTGAAACCCTGTCTCTGATGAAAAAATACAAAACTTAGCCAGATGTGGTGGTGCGCACCTATAATCCCAGCTACTCGGGAGGCTGAGGCAGGAGAATCACTTGAACCTGGGAGGCAGCGGTTGCAGTGAGCCAAGATCGCACCACTGCATTCCAGCCTCAGTGACAAGAGCAGAACTCCGTCTCAAAAAAAAAACCAAAAAGCTAAATAGGCAAAGAGAGACGTACTTCTCCTGGTCTCAACAATCGCATGGTCCAAATATCTAGAGAATCCAGATTTGAAGTGTTGTATATCCTGTAGTCCTTATAGACCATCAAAATGTTACTGAAATTTTTGGCCTTTTTTCTAAGTAAAATAAAATCAGTCTTTTTACAAATCCACAGATTTTAAAAATGTATTTTAATAGTTAAGAATTACATTTAATAAACTTGTAATATTAACTATTAATTTTCTTCACTCTTTAGTTGGAAGCAAGGTATCATTCTTTCAACCAGATGATGAAGTAGTCGGTAAGTTATAGTTCATAGTCTTATTTCAAGTCATCTATTTTACTGTCATCTCTGTTTTTTCTATATAACTATTAATGTTCACTGTGACCTTGCTTCATATAGAAATACTTTCTAGGCCAGGTGTGGTGGCTCACGTCTGTAATCCCAGCACTTTGGGAGGCCAAGGCGGGCGGATCACCTGAGGTCAGGAGTTCGAGACCAACCTGACCAACATGGAAAAACCCCGTCTCTACTAAAAATACAAAATTAGCCAGGCATGGTGGCACATGTCTGTAATCCCAGCTACTCAGAAGACTGAGGCAGGAAAATTGCTTGAACCTGGGAGGCGGAGGTTGTGGTGAGCCGAGATCGCACCATTACACTCCAGCCTGGGCAACAAGAATGAAACTTCATCTCAAAAAAAAAAAAAAGAAAGACTTTCCTGGTTTTTGAAATTTACTGTCAAATTTCTATTGATGATAAAAATTGGGACCTTGATTGCAATAGCAGAACATTTAAAACTTTTTAATATTTAGCTGTAGAACAATGTTATAGATAAAAAGATAGTCATAGTTTCTGTAGTACTTGGTGTAGCCTAGATTTTCTGGCAGATGCTTAGTCTGTGGCCAGACTGAAGTCTTTAGGGAAAAGGAAAGTCACAAGTCACGTTCTTGAAGGCTGCTGACTGACTGGGCCATAAAGAAGCTCCATGAACTGTTTCAACTGAAATCATACAGAGCTTTTCTCTTACAAATATTGTAAAACTAAAAATTGACTTGAAACATTTAATTTATTGTTTTTTTTTAAATCCATAGTATTTTTGAAATTTGGCAACCTGTATGCTAGACAGTCACACAGACATAGGCTATGACTGTTATAATTGCAACCTGCATCCTGGACAGTCACACAAATATAGGGTATGACTTTTATAGTAGTCTTTGAAATTTCCATTTTTCTGTGGAAGACATAAAGTTAGAAAACATTTATATAATATGTATTATATAGGGCCATATAATATATATTATGCAGTGGCTCACACCTGTAATCCTAGCACTTTGTGAGGCCAAGACGGGGAGATCACTTGAACTCAGTAGTTCAAGACCAGCCTAGGCAACATTGCAAAAGCTCGACTCTACAAAAAAAATACAAAAATTAGCCAGGTGTGGTGGTACACACCGGTAGTCCCAGCTACTCGGGAGGCTGAGGTGGGAGATCGCCTGAGCCTGGAAGTTTGAGGATGCATTGAGCCATGATCACGCCACTGTACTCCAGCCTGGAGACAGAGCGAGACCTTGTCCAAAAAAAAAAAAAAAAAGAAAGAAAAGAAAGAAAGAAAAAATATTTAGCCTTATAGCATGCTTGCAATTCTTAAAGGATAGATTTGTAAGAAGGTTTTCATCAGTATTTTATGGTATTGCCTTTGACTCAGGCATTATCCTGGAGAATTGATTATTTCTTTCTTATCTTTTTATTCTGCTCAGGAAATCAGTGGCACTCTGTATTATTCAAGATTCTTTTTGTAAGAAACCAAAAATAAAATCAGACTAGCTTAGAAGAAAAATGGGATTTTATTAGAAACATACTCTGCCTGGGTGTGGTGGCTCATGCCTGTGATCCCAACACTTTGAGAGCCTGAGGTGGATGGATTACAGGGTTAGGAGTTCAAGACCAACCTGGCCAACATGGTGAAACTGCATCTCTACTTATAATACAAAGATTAGCCGGGCATGGTGGTGCATGCCTGTAATCCCAGCTACTAGGGAGGCTGAGGCAGGAGAATTGCTTGAACCGGGGAGGTGGAGGCTACAGGGAGCCGAGATGGTACCACTGCACTCAGCCTGGGTGACAGAGACTCCATCTCAAAAAAAAAAAAAAAGAAAAAATCTGACCATCCAAAGGGTGGGAAGGATGTGGAATGATGGAACCTTTCATGCACTGGAATGTAAGTTGGTACAA
>NW_012116267.1:2918189-2920958 GCF_000951035.1 Colobus angolensis palliatus
CACTGTCACCCAGGCTGGAATGCAGTGGCACAATCTCTGCTCACTGCAACCTCCACCTCCCAGGTTCAAGCAATTCTTCTGCCTCAGCCTCCCGAGTAGTCGGGATTACAGGTGCCCGCCACTATGCCCAGCTAATTTTTTATATTTTTAGTAGAGACAGGGTTTCTCCATGTTGGCCAGGCTAGTCTCGAACTCCTGACCTCATGATTCACCTGCCTCGGCCTCCCAAAGTGCTGGGATTACAGGTGTGAGCCACTACTCCCGGCCCATCAGGGAGAAATTTAGCAAGGAGTCCAGATGCTCCCAAGACTCTGACTTCGTTCTGTAACATCAGCCATCTTCTTACTATCACTCAGAGGGGAAAGAAGAAAGAGATAGGAGGAGTGGCACAGAGCACTTCCCTATTTCTGAATTTTTTCTTGTCCACACTAGTAATTACTGGAACCTTCCTCAAAATTCCACTAAATAAAATTTGTAATAATACTTACTGGCCTCTCATTAGGAATGAATTTTTGACTTATATCCCTTAAATATCTTACTTTGATTTTTAGGAATTTTGCCCCTGGACTCTGAAGACCCTGGACTTTGTGACGTTGTTAGAGTACATGAGCATTACTTGGGTATGTAGCAATCCAGTACTTTGGAGCTCACATAAGTCTTACTTCATTGACATATGGTTTAATAACATTTTAATTTTTTTGAATCTACCATGAGTGTTGTACTTAATAAAGTATCATTAACCAGTCATGTATATAAAAAATGTTGGCTGGTCGTGTGAATACTTCTAGCTTATAATTACTATTCATAAAATTCTTATTCAGACTAAACAATATATAGACCTTTAAGTTTTAATAACACTGCTCATGGTAAGATCTTTGAAAAGTGATTTCTCTCTTGGCTGTTAAATTATATCCCTAATCAGAATTTAAATTTTTTTTTTTTACTCTTGGTTATTGATTGAAACAAAAAATGTACAAAATTTAGACAGTACATATAGAGTTTGAGACAGGAAAGAATTGAGACCACTCATCTCAGGCTGGGTGTGGTGGCTCACACCTGTAATCCCAGCACTTTGGGAGGCCAAGGTGGGCGGATCACCTGAGGCCAGGAGTTTGAGACCAGCCAGGCCAACATAGCGAAACCCTGTCTCTACTGAAAAGGCAAAAAAATTAGCTGGGCCTGGGGCACACGCCTATAATTCCAGCTACTCAGGAGGCTGAGGCATGAGAATCGCTGGAACTCTGGAGGTGGAGCCGAGATTGCACCACTGCACTACAGCCTGGGTGACAGAGCAAGACACTGTCTCAAAAAAGAGAAAAAAACACTCATCTTTGGTTTCTATTGCAAATATCTTTTGATTAGTGTTGAGTTTAACTGAAATGTTCATTTTTAATTTTTCTTATGGTTATTTACCTTTTAGATATTTAAAATACACACATACACACACACACACACACACACACACACACACACACACATATACACTTAATGAAACCATATTAAACAGTTGCTTCATCTCCTAAGTAAACGGGAAAGCAATTAAAACCACTTCGAGATAACATTATGCATCCACTAGACTGACAAAAGTTAAAAAGACCATCTGACCATCAGCCAGGCACAGTGGCTCACTCCTGTAATCCCAGTACTTTGGGAGGCCGAGGCGAGCAGATCATTTGAGGTCAGGAGTTTGAGACCATCCTAGCCAACATGGTGAAACCCCATCCCTTCTAAAAATACAAAAAATCTTAGCTGGGCTATTGGCGCATGCCTGTAATCCCATCTACTCAGGAGGCTGAGACAGGAGAATCGCTTGAACCGGGGAGGTGGAGGCTACAGGGAGCCGAGATGGTACCACTGCACTCAGCCTGGGTGACAGAGACTCCATCTCAAAAAAAAAAAAAAAAGAAAAAATCTGACCATCCAAAGGGTGGGAAGGATGTGGAATGATGGAACCTTTCATGCACTGGAATGTAAGTTGGTACAAATATGTTAGAAAATAATTTAGCATTATCTAATTAAGGTAATGATGTATATACATCAGATCTGGTAATTCCACTCATAGTTACATAGCCTATGGAAATTTGATGTGCACTAGGAGACACACTGTATAAGAGTTCATAGCAGCGTTATTTGTAATAGTGAAAGAAACTGGAAACAGCCTAAATGTCCATCACCAAGCAAATGGATAGTTGAAGATATTCATAGAATGAATTTCTATATAGCAGTGAAAATGAGTAAGAGCTAAACATTTCAAAGTGAATGATTCTCACAAACAATATTGAGTGAAAAAAGCAAGTTGCAGAAGAATACAAACAGTCCCCATACCATTTATTTATATACAGTTCAAAAATGTACAAAATTAAGCATATGTTATTTAAGGATGTGGAGAAAAGGTAGAGGATGGAAAGTTAGGTGGAAGTTACCTGTGTGAGCAGGGGAGGAAGGTGTGGTCAGTGGACACACCAGGACTGCAGTAGTACAGCCAGCATATATTTCTTATGCTGGGATTCATTATGTTCTTCATACCATATCCATAGGTGCAAATACATTCTTTTATGTTCTTGAACTATTGAATTAAGCCTTTTCCTAGGTTCTTTTCTTAAATAATGTAATCTCTAATCAGATCTTTTGGGGACAGAGGCCAGTTTGGATTTGGGTCTTCCAAAAGATACATGCACACGTATGTTTATTGCGGCACTATTCACAATAGCAAAGACTTGGAATCAACCCAAATGTCCATCGGTGACAGACTGGATTAAGAAAATATGG
>NW_012116267.1:2928779-2932646 GCF_000951035.1 Colobus angolensis palliatus
AAAAAAAAAAAAAAAAAAAATATGATAGTTCCAATCCTTTTGATAGATGTTCCCAGTAAGTAAATTATATGTTGACTGAGCCTGCACTGTTGATAGATGTGCTTTGAAGTCATATATTCACCTTATGAGCTATGTGGCATTAGACAAATTAATCAATTACCCTGAACCCTATTTTATAATCTGTAAAATTGGGAGAATAGCTGTCTTAAAGAGCTACCTAAGGAATAAAGTACTGTGTGTGCTATCACCTGGTGCTTAATATGTTTTTACTGTTTTAATTCTCGGCTCTTGTCTGAGCGTTTCAACATGCATGGTTGAATGCTCCACTTCCCCCACTAGATGGCACTAGTTGCTAAATGCAGTGCTGACTACTCTGCCTAGTCCACGGGAATCATTGCTTTTAAAGGAAACATTTGAAAGAGCTGGTAAAGACTGTGAAAGTGTTATAAAGTTGATCTTAGGTAAAACGAGAAAGAATTTCTTGGCCAGGCGCGGTGGCTCACGCCTGTAATCCCAGCACTTTGGGAGGCCAAGGTAGGCAGATCACCTGAGGTCAGGAGTTTGAGACCAGCCTGGCCAACATGACAAAACCCCATCTCTACTAAAAATATAAAAAATTAGCTGGGTGTGGTGGCGTGTACCTGTAATTCGAGCTACTCAAAAGGATGAGGCACGAGACTCGCTTGAACCCAGGAGATAGAGGTGAGCCAAAATTGCGCCACTGTACTCCAGCCTGGGTGACAGAGCGAGACTCTGTCTCAAAAAAATAAAATAAGATAAAATAAGTACTTTAAGGCTGGGTGTGATGGCTTACGCCTGTAATCCCAACATTTTGGGAGGTTGAGGTAGGAGGATTGCTTGAGCCCAGGAGTTCAAGACCAGCCTTGGCAACTTGCTTGTCTCTACCAGCAAATAAAATTTTGGAAAAAAAGAAAGAAAGAAAGAAAGAAATACTTTAAGAATGGGCAACATAACAAGATCATCTCAACAAAAAGTTTGTTTTTTAAAAAAAGAAAAAAACTAGGCCAAGCACAGTAGCTCACACCTATAATCCCAGCACTTTGGGAGGCCAAGGCAGAGCCAATCGCTTGAGCTCGGGAGTCCGAGACTAGCCTGGACAACATGGTGAAACCCTGTCTCTATAAGAAATCCAAAAAAAAAACTAGGTGTGGTGGTATGTGCCTATAGCCCCAGCTGCTTGGGAGGCTGAGAAGGAAGAATTGCTTGAACCTAGGAGGTTAAAGCTACTATTAGCTATATTTGCGCCACTGCACTCCAGCCTGTCTCAGAAAAAAAGTAGTACTTTAAGAAGGACCTCTTACACAGCAAAGGAAACAGCAGTGTGCAGAGACAGCCTACAGACTGGGAGAAAATGTTGATAAGCTGTACATCTGATAAGGGGTTAATATAGTGATATATAAGGAGCTCAGACAATAGCAGGAAAAAAAAAACAAGTAGAAAAGGGTCAAAGGACCTGAATAGACGTTTCTCAAAAGAAGATATGTGAAAAAATACTTGACATCAGTAATCATTAGGGAAATGCAAATTAAAATCACAAAGAAATACTATCTCATACCTGTCAGAATAGCTGCTATGAAAAAGACAAAAGGTAAGTATTGGCAAGAATGTGGAGAAAGGAAAACTTTGTACGCTGTTGGTGGGAATGTAAATTAGTATAGTCATTATGGAAAGTGTATGAATTTCCTCAAAAATCAAAACGTAGAATTACCATATGATTCAGCAATCCTCCTTCTGGATATTTTCCCTGGAAACTTTGAAATCAGATATCTGCACTCCCATGTTCGTTGCAGCAATATTCACAACAGCCAAGTTACGGACTCAACCTAAGTGTCCATCAACAGATGAATGAATAATGTGGGACAGATATATACAATGAGCCTTTAAAAAGCAGGAAGGAAATTGTGTCATTTGTGACAACATGGATGGAAATGGAGAGCACTATGCTGAGTGAAATAAGCCAGGCACAGAAAGACAGATACAGCATGTTCTCACTTCTGTGTGGAATCTAAAACAAACTCATAGAGGCAGAGAGTAGAATGGTGGCTACAGAGGCTGCGGGCTGGGGAGAATGGAGTGTTGGTGGACAAAGCGTATAAAATCTCAGCTGAACAGGGCGGATATGTTTTTATTTATTTATTTATTTATTTATTATTTATTTATTTATTTTTGAGACAGAGTTCTGCTCTTATTGCCCAGGCTGGAGTGCAGTGGCGCCATCTCGGCTCACTGCACCCTCCGCCTCCCAGGTTCAACCAATTCTCCTGCCGCAGCCTCCTGAGTAGCTGGGACTACATGCGCCTGTCACCACGCCCAGCTAATTTTTTGTATTTTTAGTAAAGCCGGGGTTTCTCCATGTTGGCCAGGCCAGACTCGAACTCCTGACCTCAGGTGATCCACCCACCTCGACCTCCCAAACTGCTGGGATTATAGGCTTGAGCCACCGCGCCTGGCCAAGGGGTATGTTTTTATTTTCAGTTCTTTGCACAGCATGGTGAGTATAGTTAAATAATAGAGTATTGTACATTTCAAAATTGCTGAGAGTAAATTTCAAATGTCTTCATCATAAAATATGTTAAGTATTTGAGATGATGGCTATGTTAACTTGCTTGATTTAATTATTCCACATTGTATTCATAAATCATAGCATCACTTTGTGCCCCATAAATTTATACAATTATAATTTGTCAATTTACAGTGTAAAAAAAAAAAAGAATGATGACTAACAGTGTGACCTTTAGGCTAGATCCTAGGCACGCTGACTGCATCTATAAATGAGGACACTCAGCTAAATAACCTCTAATCTCTGTTGTAGCTCCAACCTTTTATAAAAGGGAATAATTTCAGTTTCCCAGCAAGTTTGTAGGGGGAAATTTTCAGTTCACCACAACTCTATTTTAGTTTCTATTACTTGCCTGGTGATTTTTTTGTGTATAATTTGTTTTTTTTTTTTTATTTGTCTTTGGTGTTTTTTTGTTTGTTTGTTTATTTTTGAGACAGGGTCTCCCTCTGTAGCCCAGGCTGCAGTGCAGTGGAATGATCACAGTTTGCTGCAGCCTCATACTCCTGGGCTCAAGTGATCCTCCTACCTCAGCCTCCCAAGTAGCTGGGACGATAGGCATGCACCACCATGCCTGGCTAACTTTTTTATGTAGAAACTGGTCGCGCCATGTTGCCCAGGCTGGTCTCTAACTCCTGAGCTCAGGTGATCTTCCCGCCTTGGCCTCCCAAAGTGCTGGCATTACAGGTATGAGCCACTGTGCCTGGCCTTCATGATTGTTTAATGAGTGCTCAGTGCTCAGTCACTTTCAACTCAAGTAAGTCTGTTCTTTACCAAACCAAAGAGCTATGTTTCAAACATTCCCCCAAAACGTGATGTTAGTCCTGTTTCTCAAACATGATAATAGAGTTAAAGAGTAGAGTAATTCTTCCCACTCTTTTGTACTTTTCAGTTCTTAAGCAATTCTGTCAAGCCTAAAACTAATTTTATTTTTCATTCAAAATTTTACACGTATTTTCAGCATTGTTGTTTTTATTCCTTTGGACCTAAACTAGAAAGAAATCAAATTATAATTCTTGGATGCTGAAATATGGCTCTCATTTATTTGTTTAATTTTTTTTTGGTTTTTGGTTTTTGGTTTTTTGAGACAGAGTTGCATTCTTGTTGCCCAGGCTGGAGTGCAATGGCGTGATCTCGGCTTACTGCAACCTCTGCCTCCCAGGTTCAAGCGATTCTCCTGCCTCAGCCTCCCAAGTAGCTGGAATTACAGGCGCCTGCCACCACGCCTGGCTAATTTTTGTATTTTTAGTAGAGACGGAGTTTCACCATGTTGGCCAGGCTGGTCTCAA
>NW_012116267.1:2933701-2937678 GCF_000951035.1 Colobus angolensis palliatus
TCCCAGCTACTTGGGAGGCTGAGGCAGGAGAATTGCTTGAACCCAGGAGGGGGAGGTTGCAGTGAGCCCAGATGGCACCACTGCACTCCAGCCTGGCGACAGAATGAGACTCCGTATCAAAAAAAAAAAAAAGAATTCCTTGTACTGTGGAAAAATCACATCAGTGTACAGCATAAACACAAAACAAAAATAGCGAAACATGTTAAGGAATAGTTTAACGGTCAGATCATGTGGAGCTTTTTAAACTATATTAGGAGTTGCATTTGGTTCCAAGTGCAGTGGAAAGCCATTGATAAATTTTAAGCAGAGAATTGTTAAGATGTCATTTATCTTTTTAAAATGCCATTCTGATGCTTCTATTTTTTAAAGATACTGTTAAAGAGATTGAAAACAGAAGACATAAAGTTGAAAATAATATTTACAGCACATAAACGACTTATCTAGAATATATAAAGAATTCCTATAAAGCTCTAAATAAGAAAAAGACAAAACAATAGAAACATTGGTAAACACTTGAAAAAGGAATTCACAGAAGGAATTCCAGATGGCCAATAAACATGGAAAGATGCTCAACCTCTTTTAGTAGTCAGGGAAAGCAAATTAAAATCATAGTAAGAAACTATTACCTACCTATGTAATTGGTAAAAATGTATAAATGTGATCATTCCACAAGTTGACAAGGACATTCACAGCAACAGGACAGTACTGTGGGAAAGTAAATTGACGCAATCACTTTGGAAAGGTGTAGTTAAGGAACAGGTAATATACCCTGGGACCTGGGATTTCCACTCCGATTTAAATATCCTAGGAAAAACCATGCACAGTGTAACAATATCTTTCATATACGAACACACTTAGCAGCATTGTTTGTAACTGACAAAAACTGGAGACAACACAAATGTTCATCAGCTAAACAATGGATAAGCAAATGAAGGTGTTTTTAATATATTGGAGTGCTATAAAACAACAAGAGTGAAAGTGATCTAACAGCCTCATCCACAGAAAGGATGCTTTAAAAACGTAATGTAGAGCATAAAAAGCGAAGTAGAAAAGAATGCATATGGTATGATTCCATTCACATAAAGTTTAAAGCCTTGGCAATACGAAATTTTTTTTTTGTTTTTTGTTTTTGAGAAGGAGTCTAACATTGCCCAGTCTGGAGTGCAGTGGCATGATCTTAGCTCACTGCAACTTCCACCTCCCGGGTTCATGCCATTCTGCTGCCTCAGCCTCCCAAGTACCTGGGACCACAGGTGCCTGCCACCACGCCCGGATAATTTTTTGTATTTTTAGTAGAGACAGGGTTTCACCGTGTCAGCCAGGATAGTCTCGATCTCCTGACCTCGTGATCCGCCGCCAAAGTGCTGGGATTACAGGCGTGAGCCACCGCGCCCGGCCACGAAATTGTATTGTTTAGAAATGCATACTTGAGTGATACAAATAAGAAATTGTATGAGAATGGTGGTGACCTCTGGTGAGGAGAGAAGAGGCTGCTGGGGTGATGGCTGTGGTCTTTCGCCACCAGGATGGTAGTTAACTTTGCATATTTCCTTTATATTTATTCATCCAACTGTATTTTATATTTTACATACTTTTTCTGCATGTTTTATTTCACAATATAAAAAGTTTTAAAAATACACACACACTGACTCCTATGTGGAGAATTATTCATGGGCAATAATGGAAAGTAATGTAGGTGAGAGAGAATGGGAGTAGGGGCTTGGACCAGGGCCATGGTAGTAGTAGAGATGGAGAGAAATAGATCCAGGAGGTAGGACTCATGGGACTTGCTGACAGATTGTTTCTTCCTGTTCTTTATGATAGTTCATAAACCAGAAAAGGTCACATGGACGGAAGCAGCAGGAAGCATTCGGGATGGAGTGCGTGCCTATACAGCTCTGCATTGTCTTTCTCATCTCTCTCCTGGAAAATCAGTGCTGATAATGGATGGAGCAAGTGTAGGTGCTAATGGTTTTGTTAAGAAACAAAGCAGCATGTAGTAAACTTAGGAAATTTAGCAATGAGCCATCCGTTTGCTAATATAATTCTTTGCCCATAGGTTATTGATTGACTTTTTTTCCAGTGTCCTATTTTGTTATAATAAGCAGCTTTTATCAATAGAAGATCAAAGTTAGATTTAGTGTGATTAGTTTATGACTTTGAATCTGCTGGTACATTAAAAAGCAGACAAGCCATTTTTATTCATTCCTGTTAGACAGAACCTAAGATACCGCATGAGCCTTTGAAGTCATAGTCCAGAACTCCCTACCAGCTTTGTAGCCTATTTCCCACCCTCACACTTATGTTGGTCAAGTATTGGCATTTTATATATAGATGGATCACACAAAAGATCAGCATGTCCTAATTTAAACATATTACATATACCAAAACATAGTACAAGACACTGAAACAATACATAAAATACTGTCATCTAAAAATGTCAAGAAAAACTTGAAATTAACTTATAGTTCTGTTTTCTAACTGGCTTGTGATGAAATGCTTTCTTCCTGCTTTTCTTTGAAGAAAAGGCAGAGCTGTCTTCAGCATTGGCTTCAGCCTGATGTCCAACATCAGGATAGTAGTGTTTCCCCGAACTTACCCCATGGGTCTGAACAGGATGGAGCTTTTGAAGTGTTTTGATCTTCAAAGAGAGGTAGCTGGACTCCCATATATAGTATATAATTAGCTTAGACCATCACACTGTCAAGGCCCAGTTTTCTCTTTGCAAGGCCATGTGTCTGAATGTGACCCTCCATCCTTGAAATTATGTGCTGTGGTCAGACTGAGTGGCAGCTTGTGGCATGCAGCCTTTCCACCACCCCTTGTAAAGAAGAAAGTCAATAAAATATTTCCCCTATTAAAATTGCCCATAACTTTGCTCTTTTCCTATTAGATAACATTTTAAAATATACTAAGGTAACACTAAAGAATTACACTTCATTAAATAATATAAAGAAATCAATTCGATATAGCCTCTGCCCTATAACCATACACCCACTGTATATTTTTTTTCTACACAGGCATTTGGTACAATAGCTATTCAGTTAGCACATCATAGAGGAGCCAAAGTGATTTCAACAGCATGCAGCCTTGAAGATAAGCAGTGCCTTGAAAGATTCAGACCTCCCATAGGTGGGTAATATTACGAGCACAGACTTTAAAACAAGAAATTTTGGAGGAAAATCACCTTTAAAAATGTACTTGTAAAACCAAGTACAAAATCCTTGGCCAGGTGCAGTGGCCCACGACTGTAACCCCAGCACCTTGGGAGGCCAGGGTGGGAGGATCACTTGAGCCCAGAAGTTTGAGACCAGCCTGAGCAACATAGAAGACCCCATCTATATATAATCTTAAAAAAAAAAAAAGAATTTATAAAATCCCAACCGAAAGTCAGTTTCAAAATGCAGTGTATGTGCTATCTCCCAATTTACTTTTTTTTGTTTTTTGAGACAGGGTCTCACTCTGTCACCCAGCTGGAGTACAGTGGCACAATCATGGCTCACTGCAGTATGGCCCTCCCCAGGGTCAGGTGATCCTCCCACCTCAGCCACCTGAGTAGCTGGGACTACAGGCATATGCCATCACGCCCGGCTAATTTTTTGTATTTTTTGTAGAGATGGGTTTAGCCATGTTGCCTAGGCTGGTATCAAACTTCTGAGCTCAAGCAATGTACCCAACTTGGCATCCCAAAGTGCTGGAATTACAGGCATGAGCCGCCATATCCAGCCCCAGTTTACTTAAGTGATAGTTTTAATTTTAATTACTTGTGTTTTTTGTAAACTTACATTTTTCAGTGTTTTTTCCTCTTTGCCCCATTGTTTTCAACAATTTGCTCAACTTTGAATTAGGTGAACTTTGATGCAGTTTAGAAACACCTGATGCAGGCCGGGCGCGGTGGCTCAAGCCTGTAATCCCAGCACTGTGGGAGGCCGAGACGGGCGGATCACGAGGTCAGGAGATCGAGACCATCCTGGCTA
>NW_012116267.1:2942919-2949385 GCF_000951035.1 Colobus angolensis palliatus
TATCTGATGAGCTAAAAAAAAAAAAAAAAAAAAAAAAAAAAAGCATGAATGGTGTAAATAAAAAGAACATGAATGAAGGGAAAATTTCTTATTTGTTAATTTGCCTTTCCTAGATTACTTTATCCCCTTTCCCTTTTGTCCTCTTCGTCCTTCCCTCCAAATCCTAGATTACTCTGTTAGACTACACCACTAATCTGGGCAGCTCTAAGAGGAATTCTCTTCAACTAGAAGGTGTTAAAAGATACAGAAAGGAAATACAAACATGTTGTTATTTGCCAGTTCAAAATTCTGAGAATTATTTTTAATTCTGTCAATAATTTATATTCTATTAATATGATACTACTAATATCCTTTAATGCAGGCAGTTAAAATCTATTTAATTTGTACTGACTCTCCTAAAAATCATGTTCCTTTTCCTTAGCTTTAAGATTTTTCTTTATTTGGGAGAGTAAGTGAGGAAGAGAGGGGGATTTCTATGACTGAAAAAGGGTGAAACAGCCTCTAGTAGATAATTACCTTATTATACAAATACAGACTGTTCCCAGCTGACAGTGTTTTGATTTAGGATTTTTAAAATGTTACGATGGGTTTATTGGATATTAAGTGTATTTTTGACTTACAGTGGGTATATTGGGATGTAGCCCATCGTAAAGATGAGCATCATCTGTATATTTGATGCTTTTTAGCTCTAAAGACTATTAAATATGAACATACTTGAGAAACTACTTAATCTAGCTGGGGGTGGTGGCTCACACCTATAATCCCAGGGATTTAGGAGGCCAAGGCAGGAGGATCACATGAGGCCAAGAGTTCAAAAATAGCTTAGGCAACAAAGCAAGACCCTGTCCCTACAAAAAAATTTTAAAAAATTAGCCAGGCATGGTGGCATGTACCTGTAGTCCTAGCTACTTGGGAGGCTAGGGCAGGAGGATTGCTTGAACCCAGGAGTTGAAGGCTGCAGTGGGCTGTGATCACGCCACTGCACTCTATCCTAGGCAATGGAGTGAGACCCTGTCTGGGAAAAAAAAAAAAAAAAAAAACTGACTTAATCTTCCAGTTCATGTCTTCTTATATATGTGCCTCTGTGTTTTCAGATTCCTAATTCTGGCAACATATCCTATAGCTGTAGAAAACAGTGCTCTGTGTCAACAGACCAGCCTTGGATCACCTTCTCCTCAAAATGTTCGCATTTTAATTTTATTAAATATATAGGTCTGTTCGTTTAGACTGCTATATCCCATATTGGGTTAGATGAGAAAAAGTATGATTTAAATTGACTTTCTCCCTTTAAATTCAGTAATTGTTTGAATTGCTTAACTCATTTCGGAGAATAGATATTTATTTGCTTTTCTTTTTCTTTTTCCCTGATTTGTTTGTGTTGATCACATACAGAACAGTACAATTGCCTGATTTCCTGTCCTTTACAGCCCGAGTGATTGATGTATCTAATGGGAAAGTTCATGTTGCTGAAAGCTGTTTGGAAGAAACAGGTGGCCTGGGAGTAGATATTGTCCTAGATGCTGGAGGTAGGTACCTTATGAAATTAGTAGCCTGTGTAGTTTTTTAGTTTGATGAATTTAAGAAAAAAATTTAGGGCATAATTATTAATGCGCTTATTAAACTGGATGTTGAGTTTTGGGTTTTGTTTTTAACTAAAGACTTTTTAATTTAAATTGGAACTTCCACTTTATTCTCATCGTAAGTACTGTATGTAAGAGAGAACATGCTTATCTTTTACAGTGTTGACCAGAGGTGTCACTTCCCTGGCCACGTTGGAAGAAGAATTGTCTTAGGCCACACATAAAATACATTAACACTAATGATATCTGATGAGCTAAAAAAAAAAAAAAAAAAAAATCTCAAAAATGTCTTACAATGTTTTCAGAAAGTTACGAATTTGTGTGGGCCGCATTTAAAGCCATCCTGGGCAGGCTGCGGGTTGGACAAGCTTGGTGTAGACATTAGAGTAACAAATGACATATCACTACAAGAAATCTAGAAACATGGCCTCCTCAGTGGTTCCCAGATAACACAGCATCATTGCGATGCCTTTTCAGTCCCATCTGCTGTGTGTGGCTGCCTTCTATTGGATAGTTGATGTCTGCGGTCTCTATTTGGAAAATGCCAAAGTTTGTTCCAGTTTCACTTCTCTTGAGTATTTTTAGTTTAACCAGTATCTTTTTAACACTTACTCTGAACACACTTAAGTAATAGCATGACTCCTAAAGGATAGGTTTTACAAGCCTGCAAAGGGCTTCTATTTATACTTTGGTAGAATTTATCTTCTAATTTGAGAATCATGGATGACTATTGTGTGGTTTTTTTAAACCAGTATTTTCTAAGATTTGAAAATAGCTCAGGATAATCTGTCAGTGGAAGTAAATACATGCTTTATTGCATCATTTTTTCACATGGACATTTCAGTAATTATGTTAAGACTATCCTGAGTCTGAGTTTTTTAACTGGGAATCAACTCATCTCACTATACTAAGCTATCAGTGTTAATTATCAGATGTGGTTATGTGTTACGTTACCTTGCCTGGTTTTCAAATGAAGATAGATTTTTTATCTTTATTTATTTCTATAATAAATAGATTTACAATAAATTATAATTAAATGTAGAATAAATTTTATGATCAGTTTAATGCAAAAAGTAGATTTTATGGTATCAGAATACATTGTGTGTTGCTTTTTCTAAGAAAAATGTTTCCTCATTCGTACATTAAAAAGTAAAGAGAGTGCCGGACACAGTGGTCTGCGCCTGTAGTCCCAACTACTCATGAGGCTAAGGCTGGAGGATTGCTGGAGTCCAGGCCAGCCTGGGCAACATAGTAAGACTTTGTCTCTAAATAAATAAGAACTTGTTTGAAGAATAAATTTTTGTCAGATTATTATAAAATATATTTCTTCTCTCTCTCTTGTTTTTTTTTTAAACTATTCCCTTGCAAGTGAGATTGTATAGTAAAGATGATGAACCAGCTGTAAAACTACAACTACTACCACATAAACATGATATCATCACACTTCTTGGTGTTGGAGGCCACTGGGTAACAACAGAAGAAAACCTTCAGGTATTATCAGAAACCATAAAGCATTACCATTACACCAAAGGGGTGTAATTAACAAACAATAAAGTCTAAGTTATTTGAGGCAAGGTGTGACTAAATTAATATAAAATCTGGTCCAGGCGCAGTGACTCACACCTGTAATTCCAGCACTACGGGAGGCCGAGGCGGGTAGATCACTTGAGGCCAGGAGTTCAAGACCAGCCTGGCCAACATGGTGAAACCCTGTCTCTAGAAAAAATACAAAACTTAGCCAGGCATGGTGGCACAGGCTTATATTCCCAGCTCCTTGGGAGGCTGAGGGCTGAGGCACGAGAATTACTTGAACCTGGGAGGCGGAGGTTGTTGTGAGCTGAGATTGCACCACTCTACACCAGCCTGGGTCACAGAGTGAGACTCTCTCTCAAAAAAAAAGAAAATCTGAATCATAAAGAAATTTACCTTTATTTTTCATTCCATGTTGTATATGTAGCTACATATTTTATATGTAGAAATGTAGCTTTTTTTTACTTTAGCAACATGTTGGCCAAATTGTTGAAATACTGCCTAGCAGAGACATACTTTCAGCAATGAAGTATAATTTTATTTAGTGATTTAGACATGTGACTTATGATTTTTTTTTTTTGGAACGAAGTTTCACTCTTGTTGTCCAGGCTGGAGCACAGTAGCACGATCTCAGCTCACTGTAAACTCTGCCTCCCGGGTTCAAGCGATTCTCCTGCCTCAGCTTCCTGAGTAGCTAGGATTACAGGCGCCTGCCACCATGCAAGGCTAATTTTTGTGTATTTAGTAGAGATGGGATTTCACCATGTTGACCAGGCTGGTCTTGAACTTCTGACCTCAGGTGATCCACCTGCCTCGGCCTACCAAAGTGCTGGAATTACAGGCGTGAGACACGACGCCCAGCATGAATTTTTAATAGTATTTCAGATAGCATTTTTTTCTTGGTAACATCGTTGACGTATACTTAGCAAAATATTTCCATATAAAATTATCACAATTTCCTAATTATTCAAACTGGAATTACTATACATGTTTATGTATGTTATCTCTCAAGGTTATATTTTTCAGCGTTCTAGTTACATATTTACATGATGGCTGATATGCAAATACCATAATTCTCACATAGCAGTCTTCACTGATTTTCCAACACCCTCATGAAGATGGCGAGAAAAGACACACACACACCCCTACCACTTCATCACCAAGATGCTAGATTGGCCTTGCACCTGCCATATACTTATCACCTCGCTGTTTCATCGTTTTGGACCAGGAAATAGAAAATATTATCATTTACATGTTATTAAATGTTATTTATGTGCATATTTTTGTGATTTGGACATCATTTAATTTGTGTAGAAGTTTTTCTGACTCAAGATACCAATCATCCTGCTGTTAAACTCACAATAATTGATTAGTCTTTGTTTTATTCTATCCAAGTTGGATCCTCCAGATAGCCGTTGCCTTTTCCTCAAGGGAGCAACGTTAGCTTTCCTGAATGATGAAGTTTGGAATTTGTCAAATGTACAACAGGGAAAATATCTTTATATCCTTTGTATCGACTGATTTGAGTTTCTGGCTTGAAACCTTGTACTGTACTAAATTCTTTCATTACGATAATAGGAAATAATAATAGCAGTTAAGTTTCCTTAAGTATGCCAAACAGTGTTCCAAGTGCCTTGCAAGTATTAATTTAAACATTAAAGCAACCTTTTGAGATGTAAGTACTGTTATCATCCCCATTTCACAGGTGAAGAAACTGAAGCATAGAGATGTTGATACAGACTCAAGGACGCAGCAAGTGGCGGAACAAGAATCACACTCAGGCAGTCTCTCTCCTTTCTGAATGGAGATAAGCCATAAGATACGTGGAAAATTTTGTTTTTAACCTGATGTTAAGGAAATTACACATCACCTTGAAAGGTTGCACACTTACCCCTATGATGGTGCCATTGCGCAGAAACATTTCAGAATACTTTTCTAAGTTGAAGAGTTTGTGGAGTGTTTTATAAATATCAATGCTAGGAAATCTTTATCAAATGAAGATGGGTTTGAGTTTTGAAACAGAAGTCATTCAGAGATAAGTCTGGTGTGACTGAAGCCAAATCATTCCAGTTGAGTAAAAATAATAAAAAGTTTGGAATGTGCCGGGCGCGGTGGCTCACGCCTGTAATCCTAGCACTTTGGAAGGCCGAGGTGGGCGGATCACGAGGTCAGGAGATTGAGACCATCCTGGCTAACATGGTGAAACCCCGTCTTTACTAAAAATACAAAAAATTAGCGGGGCATGATGGTGGGTGCCTGTAGTTCCAGCTACTTGGGAGGCTGAGGCAGGAGAATGGCGTGAACCCGAGAGGCGGGGCTTGCAGTGAGCCGAGGTCCAGCCACTGCACTCCAGCCTGGGAGACAGTGAGACTCTGTCTCAAAAAAAAAGTTTGGAATATACAAACAATTTCAAAAAGAAAGGTCCAAACCTCTTTAGAGTAGGGTCAACTTAAGAATTCCTTTTATTTCTAAAATGTCTGGCTTAGAGGCAGCAACACTTGGTAAAAGTTTTAATGTATTGGATAAAAAAAAAAGTTATCATTACTTGATAGAGCATACGTGTGTTTCTGAAGAAAGATTTACATAGCCTTACACTTGTCTCTAGTGAATATGATACTTTACATTTCTTAAATGTGCCTAGTCATATATGTGTGATATATATAAAGGCCAGTTCCCTCCGGGAGCAATGACAGAATTTATTCAGAGCTTTAAAATAGTTATGTAGGCCGGGCGTGGTGGCATGCGCCTGTAGTCCCAGCTACTCATGAGGCTGAGACAGGAGAATCGCTTGAGCCTGGGAGGCAGAGGTTTCAGTGACCTGAGATCGTGCTGCTGCACTCCAGCCTGGTGCCAGAGCGAGACTCCTCTCAAAAAAAAAAAAAGTTACATAATTAGTATACTGCATGTATTGAGTTTTAAGGAGTAGATTTCAAAACCCCTTCTTGTAGTGCATGTATGAATTTAAAGTTGTTTCTGATTAAATATTTCCTATTAAATTTGAAAATTAGATTTAACTTTCTAAAAGGATTTTTAATTAATGTCATTTTTTAAAAAGGTACACGGGCTGGTGCAGTAGCTCATGCCTGTGATCCCAGCACTTTGGGAGGCTGAGGTGGGCAGATGACGAAGTCAGGAAATCGAGACCATCCTGGCTAACATGATGAAACCCCCATCTCTACTAAAAATACAAAAAAAAACCTGGCACAGTGGCTCATGCCTGTAATCCCAGCACTTTGGGAGGCTGAGGTGGGAGGACTGCTTGAGGTCAGGAGTTCAAGACCAGCCTGGGTAACATGATGAGACCCCCATCTCTACAGAAAATTAGCAAGACCTGATGGTGTGTGTCTGCGGTCCCA
>NW_012116267.1:2950109-2955272 GCF_000951035.1 Colobus angolensis palliatus
TCCCAGCTACTGGGGAGGCTGGGACAGGAGAATTGCTTGAATCTGGGAGGCAGAGGTTGCAGTGAGCTGAGATTGCGCCACTGCACTCTAGCCTGGAGACAGTGCGAGACTCCATCTCAAAAAAAAAAAAAAAAGTATATGTCCAACCCAGTAACATTGTAATTATTAAGAATAACATGGAGTGATGCTACAGTAGAGAATACCACGTGGCTATTAAAAGTAACATTAGTTAACATTGGAATACTATGTAGGTATTAGTTTTGAATCTTACATGTTGGAAACTAGACTGACTGCTTTGCTGTATATAACTTAATTCTCTCAAACTACCTCTCCCAATAAGAAGGCAGTTTTAACCTATTTGACAAATCCTTGGACCAAGTTGAAACATGACGTGTGTATATGAAATACTGTACATTTTCCAGAATCAGAAATATATGCTATGTACACAGGTGAGAATTTTATTAACAGCAGTAGGAAGGGAACTTGCAGGGATGTGAATTAGTAAATTTATATTCTTCAGTTTCCTTTTAAAAATATTTTTAAATGACTTATATTTTCTAATTTGCATTTTCTTTTTCTTTTTTTTTTTTTTTTTTGAGATGGAGTCTCGCTCTGTCACCAAGGCTGGAGTGAAGTGGCGCCATCTCGGCTCACTGCAACCTCTGTCTCCCACGTTCAAGCAATTCTCCTGTCTCAGCCTCCCAAGTAGCTGAGACTGTAGGTGCATGCCACCATGCCTGGCTAATTTTTGTATTTTTTTTTTTTTTTTGTGAGACAGAGTCTTGCTCTGTCGCCCAGGCTGGAGTGCAGTGGCCGGTTCTCAGCCCACTGCGAGCTCCGCCTCCCAGGTTTACGCCATTCTCCTGTCTCAGCCTCCCGAGTAGCTGGGACTACAGGCGCTGCCACCTCGCCCGGCTAGTTTTTTGTATTTTTTAGTAGAGACGGGGTTTCGCCGTGTTAGCCAGGATGGTCTTGAACTCCTGACCTCGTGATCCGCCCGTCTCAGCCTCCCAAAGTGCTGGGATTACAGGCTTGAGCCACCACGCCCGGCCTGCTAATTTTTGTATTTTTAGTAGAGGTAGGATTTCATCATATTGGTCAGGCTGGTCTCCAACTCTTGACCTCAGGTGATCCACCTGCTTCAGTCTTCCAAAGTCCTGGGATTACAGGTGTGAGCCACTGCGCCCAGCCCTAATTTGCATTTTCTAAAGTCCTGAATCATACTGTAGTCCTCACTTATGCAAACCCTCCTCATTCAGTTCATACAAGCTAAGTTGCTGCTTGTTATTTAAGAGAGACATCTCCTTCCAACTGTGTCATTCTAGGCCATAAATAATTCAGAAGTACTGGCAATTACATAGCATTTTGATCTTAATATTATAATTTCAATTAAATTAGCAAGATAGATTTTTCTTTGATTTTTACATCATTTTCTGATTCTCTTAGTGACATACAGCCCCCTGTATCTGAGGGTTCCACATCCAGGGATTCAACAAATCAAAGATCAAAAATATTTGGAGGCTGGGGGCAGTGGCTCACGCCTGTAATCCCAACACTTTGGGAGGCTAAGGCAGGAGGATGGCTTCATCTCAGGAGTTTGAGACCAGTCCAGGCTACATAGGGAGACCCTGTCTATACAAAAAAATAAAATAAATTAACCTGGTGTAGCAGTGAATCGCTGTGGTCCTAGCTACTTGGGAGGCTGAGGATCTCTAGAGCCTGAGAGGTTAATGCTGCAGTGAGCATGATCATGCACTCTAGCCTGGGCCACACAGGGAGACCCTGTTTCCAAAAAAAAAAAAAACTCTGAAAAAGTAATAACACAACAATAAAAACAACAGTATAACCACTACCTACATAGTATTTACATTGCGTTAGGTATTATAAGTAACATAGAGATGACTTAATGTATAATGGAGTTGTGCCTCGGTTATATGCAAATACGCCATTTTTTTTTTTTTTTTTTTTTTGAGACAGGGTCTTGCTTCTTGCCCTGGCTGGAGTGCAGTGCTCAGTGTAACCTCCAACTCAGTGTAACTTCAAACCCATGTGCTCAAGGGATCCTCCTGCCTCGGCCTCCCCAGTAGCTGGGGAAACAGGCACATGCCACCACGCCTGGCTAATTTTTAAATTTTTTATAGAGAGCCTTGTTTCCCAACCTGCTGCTGCTGTGCTATTTTCTGTAAGGGACTTGAGTACCTGGAGATTTTGGTCTTCATGGGGATCCTGGAACCAATCCTTCATGGATGCTGAGGGATGACTGTATATCATACACACACAAAGTTTACTGGCTTCTGCAAACAAATTTTGAGCCTATTACCAACCAGCCTGGTCAACAAATGTACATCTAAAGTAAGATATGTAAGTGCCAAAATTATTTTTAACTTAAAATGCCATATGTAATATAGAAATGAAAACTAGACACTATTTCATTCCCATCCATTTAGATAATAGTGGTGAGCACTTAGGATAAGCACCAGGCTTGACTTGCTGCTCTTGTCCCTTGTTCTTGGAAATTTAGGCTCTGTTACACCACCAACTCTCAAATCACTTCCCTGTTGTAGAGCTAAACTTGATGTCCTCCAGAATTTCTCTAACTTAACATGTTAAATCTCTGAGAGTACAAAACTTGGAACAAGAGAAAGTGACCTGCCTGGCATCCTCTGCTTATTGAATGGTTTTATTTAATTCTCCTTTACATTACCACCTTAACAATCCTTCCAGCTACGTATCTTAAAGGATGTGATGGAGAAGTTATCAACTGGTGTTTTCAGGTACGCTAAAGTAACCAAATCATTGTTCTTGTTTTTCTATTTTCAAGGAGCTAAGGCAGGCAGTCCCACTTTTGTTTTAGCTCTCGCCATGTGCCTGTTGCCTCTATATTTTATTATTAGGTTGGTGCAAACATAATTGTGGTTTTTGCCGTTGAAAGTAGTGGCAGAAACTGTAATTACTTTTGCACTGACCTTGTATTTCATTTAGATAAATAGCTGCTCTTTAATATTTATCAAAGTGCATCTGGTAGCACACCAGTAGGTATTTCTAGAGATAGAAGTGGCTTGTGAGTTTTCCTCACTCCATTATATAGTGTACCTCACCCTTTGCTTTTCCTCATCACCCCTTCCAAAGCAACTTGAAATAACCAATAGCTTGAAGGAGAGAAAACCATGGTATGTTTGTTTAAAGTTGAGTATGTTTATCACTTATAAAAGAGGGAGTAGGCCAGGCACAGTGGCTCACCCCTGTAATCTCACCACTTTGGGAGGCTGAAGCGGGTGGATCACCTGAGGTCAGGAGTTCAAGACCAGCCTGGCCAACATGGCAAAACCCTGTCTCTACTAAAAATACAAAAATTAGCTGAGCCTGGTGGCAAGCGCCCATAATCCCAGCTACTGGGGAGGCTGGGACAGGAGAATTGCTTGAACCTGGGAGGTGGAGGTTGCAGTGAGCCAAGATCTCACCTTTGCACTCCAGCCTGGGCAACGAGAGAAACTCTGTCTCAAAAAAAAGAGGTAGTAAATAACGAAGATAATTTTTTTCCTCCAAAACTTAACCACTTTTAACATTGGAAACACTAATGGACAAATTTGTTTGAATTACTTAAAGTAATAGATTTGAGGCCGGATGCAGTGGCTCATGCCTGTAATCCTATCACTTTGGGAGGCTGAGGTAGGCAGATCACTTGAGGCCAGGAGTTCAAGACCAGCCTGGCCAACATGATGAAACCCATCTCTACTAAAAATACAAAAATTAGCCAGGTTTGATGGTGCATACCTGTAATCCCAGCTACTCAGGAGGCTGAAGTATGAGAATCGCTTGAAACTGGGAGGTGGAGGTTGCAGTGAGCTGAGATCGTGCCACTGCACTCCAGCCTGGGCGACAGAGCCAGACTCTGTCTCAAAAAATTAATAAAGTAATAGATTTGAGCACTAGCATTTGTCATATACCACCCCATTTGTTCTACTTATCTTTAACTTGACCTGACATTTCTAATTTCATTCCTTCTCAGACCTCAGTTGGATGAACCCATTCCACTGTATGAGGCAAAAGTTTCCATGGAAGCTGTTCAGAAAAATCAAGGAAGAAAAAAGCAAGTTGTTCAATTTTAATTTTCTTCTTTCTCAGACCTCAATCGGATGAACGTATTCCAGTATTTGAAGCCAGAATTTTATTTGGAAATTGTTGAGAAAAACCAAAGAAGAGAAAATCAAGTTGCATTTTTAAGCACGTTCCCCTGCTAAGACAAGATGCTCAGTTGACACATTTGAAAAGTGTTTGAAAAATTCTTGTGCAAATGATCAAGATAATTCTATAATTAACATCTTAAGGGAATTTTCTAAAAGCCTTTTCATTGTTTCTATATATTTTGCCCCTGCTATAAAATTCCTTCCATGAAGAAAACTGCTGCTTTCAGCAAAAGCCACAGTCCTCTATTGATAAAGCTGTTGCAGGCCTTTGCTAAGCTATCAAAGTAACGTATTTTCTGTCAACTCCGTTCTCAACACCTTCCTTAAGTCTTTGCTGTCATAATTTAAGCATTTGAGTATATTTTAAAGTCTTAAAGGACCTAGCCCATAGGCACTTAAATTTTGTGTTTTCAACTATTCATTCACTCCGGCTTTCCTCAGGATCAAAGAAGAGGATCCCATTAACTTGCCAGTAGCCGCTGCCTGGAAGGCTGAGATGACCAGGCACTGGGAACGGGGAAGGGAGGTTGCCAGGAGGCTGCGCTGGCATAGGAAGCGTGCTGACGTCTTATCTGAGTTCTCTATTTGGGAGTTGAGGAAGGTGGCCTAGTCCCCTCTCCTCGCCTATTGAGAGCAGCAGCCACTGTCCTCTCTTAAGTTTATGGAAGCAGCAGCCCATGGCCGCAGCTCAAGTTTGTTTCCTTTTCACCCAGGCGCTAAACCCCGGGCTGATCACATCCCTGCTGCGGGCTTAAATAGCGTTCAGCTATTTCGGTGCCCCACAGGGTAGTGCACATCAGCGCCCTGGATCGCACGCTTTCCAGAAGCGTCGCTGAACCTGGCGATTGGACGCCCGTCGAGGACCCGGCAGAAGCGCCAGGGCAGGGTCACCGCTGGGACAGTGGGCGTTGACGCCCTCCGGGGATCGTGGCCGAGGGCTGGGTCTCGCGGGCTGTCCGCTGCGCATGCTCCGCTA
>NW_012116267.1:2955652-2979082 GCF_000951035.1 Colobus angolensis palliatus
CCGACGGGCCGGCCCGCGAGCAGCCGGAGGCGCCGGGCCCGGTGAGTGTCTTGTAGCCTGGCCGCCAAGGGTCTCTGTCTTGGGTTGAGCCAGCTGTGAATCGGGGGTGGAAAGTCCTCGCGTTGGAGGCAAGGAAGTGGGCGCGAAGACTTCGGCCGCCCGTGGCTTTAGGGTGCCCCGCGCTGGGAGCCGCGGCTCTGGCAAGGCCGGATTTGCGGGAAGAGCGCGCCGCGGGCTGCCCCGCTGCGGGCTGTACGCACGGGACGCGTTCCCGAGGAAAGTGAGGGGCCCCTTGGAGGACTTAAAGGTGATTTAGAAGAGAGCTGGAAAAACCCTGAGACCCCCATCTTGCAAGGACGCTGTTCGATGGGAGAGGTGACAAATCCTGCTTCCCCGTGATTCAGGGCCTCCCTTCTCTTACGCACTCCAAATTTATTCTGGGGATGGGGGAAAGCTGAGGATTCGTGGGGTCAGAATTCCCTAGCATTTGTCCTATGCAAAGCCTTTTGGATCTTTCTGTTTTAAACACCAGCCCTTGTTCCCCTCAATTTTGATACTAAAGTTCAGGCAGAAAACTGAAGTGTTGAAACTCATAGATTGGATGGGGTGCGTCTGAATTTGGGTGCACTTGCATTTATTGAGAAGCGTGTATGCCAGGTGAGGCTCTGTACTTATTTAACGCAAACTTCAGCATCCTTTAAAATTTAAAGGACAATATTTTTAACCTCAGTTTTTAGATTCTAATCAAGAAAATGATTTGCTATGGGAAGAGAAGTTCCCTGAAAGAACAACTGTTACTGAATTACCCCAGGTAATACTTTTTAAATATCATTAGAATGTGTATTTGTATAAACTTTTTTTTCCGTAGCTAGGATTTGAGCCTATTTTTAAAACTACATTTATACTTCTCAGAAGCATTTTGCTTGGAAAGTAGTTTTACAGAGAGGCTTGATCAGGGGTGAAAATACCAGGGGTGAAAATACGACGTCAGCCAAGGTAAAGGAGTTGGTTTGATACAGTAATGATGACTGTAAAGATAGCCAGTGCTAAAATAGGCCTAATAGATGTGGGGGTTTTCTTTTACCCTCTAACAGTTTTTAATACTCTTCTTTGGGCAGTTTTCTTCTCCAGCTCATCACTCAGAGCCAGCCCTCCTGGCCCACCTCCACAGGTTGTGGCATGGCACTGAACCTCATTGCCCCCCTGCCCTAACACACCCACGTTTCCATTCCCCAACCACTACTATTGTGCTGTGTAGTTTGATAAATGCGGTTTGTCCTAATGGGAACAGGCTAGAACAGTTCTCCAAGACCCAGTTTCTCTTGTAAATAAGTGACCTTCTTATGGTCTATCAAAGATAGTTCCCCCTTCCCTGATATTTTCTTGTTATATAAAAGAATCCTTGGCCGGGCACGGTGGTTCATGTCTATAATCCCAACTCTTTGAGAGGCTGAGGCAGGTGGATCACCTGAGGTCAGGAGTTCGAGAACAGCCTGGCCAACATGGCGAAACCCCGTCTCGACTAAAAATACAAAAAAACTAGCCAGGCATGGTGGCGCATGCCCGTAGTCCCAGCTACTGGGGAGGCCGAGGCACGATGGTCGGTTGAACCCAGGCGGTAGAGGTTGGCACTGAGCCAAGATCACACCACTTCACTCCAGTCTAGGCGACAGAGGGAGACTCTGTCTCAATTTAAAAAAAAAAAAAAATATTGTATCGTGGAGAATGTTGACCTGAAAGGACAGCAGACAGATTGAGGGGAAATATATGAAGTCAGGAAATGTTTCTTAAATATGGGCTTTGTTAGCCCTGGATGCAGAGTTTCAGAGGCTTAACAGATCCAAAATGTTTAAACACTTTGAATATTTCTACTTCAGTACAAACATCTGTACTACCATGAAGAACTGTAAAAACTAAAAAGTGAAATCTGCCCCTCCACAACCCCTACCCCCAACAACAACAAATTCCCTCTTCCCACAGATAACCACGGTTAGAAGTTTAGTGTGACTCCTTTCAGACTTTTTCTTATGGTGTGTAATATATTTTTAGTGTTATTTATTATACAGTTTATATGATTTTTACTTTTCAGTGATCCTGAGTATGTTAGCTGATAAAATCTTTAGGTTGAAGGTTTTTTCTTAATACTCGACTAATTTTTTGCATTCTTTGTTTTCTAAAGACTTCACACGTATCGTTCTCCGAGTCTGATATTCCGTCCTCAGAAAATACTGAGTTACCTGTGGACTGGAGTATTAAAACCCGACTCCTTTTCACCTCTTCTCAACCCTTTACCTGGGCAGATCATTTGAAAGCACAGGAAGAGGCTCAAGGTCTTGTCCAGCATTGTAGGGCAACAGAAGTTACTTTGCCTAAAAGTATACAGGTAACCCTGAAATAAAATAGTTATGTGTTAAAGTAACAAATTAAGTGTGAAATGCTCTCCTTTGCAAAATAGCAGAGATACTGCCTTCCATTAAGTTTTTCTTTGGAAATTTAAAGATACAAAGACTTAGGAAATTTTGTCTTTCCCAAATGGTGCTTATGGTGCTTTCATACCTTTTTTTTTTTTTTTTGAGACGGAGTCTCGCTCTGTCGCCCAGGCTGGAGTGCAGTGGCCAGATCTCAGCTCACTGCAAGCTCCGCCTCCCGGGTTTACACCATTCTCCTGCCCCAGCCTCCCGAGTAGCTGGGACTACAGGCGCCCGCCACCTCGCCCGCCTAGTTTTTTTGTATTTTTTAGTAGAGGCAGGGTTTCACCGTGTTAGCCAGGATGGTCTTGATCTCCTGACCTCGTGATCTGCCTGTCTTAGCCTCCCAAAGTGCTGGGATTACAGGCGTGAGCCACGGCGCCCGGCCATACCTTTTTTTTTTTTAAGTCAAATTGAGTAATTGCTCATAAATTTTAGAGACTTGTACTACAAATTAATCAGTGTTGCAGGCAAGAATGGTTAAATTATTTTTCTCTAAGGCTTTTTGAGAAAGAAAATACAAAGAAAGAAGTGAAAAGCAATTGAGTGGGATTGCAAGGGCTGATGGATTTACTGATTTTCTTACCTGTGTAAGGAAAATTTTATAAATCTTTGGGAGTTTGTGAGTTCTAGAATAGTTTTAGAGAAATACATTTTGATTGTTTTAAAGCGTCAACTCAAAACTGGGAGGCTGGGCACAATAGCCCATGCCTGTAATATCAGCACTTTGGGAGGCTGAGGTGGGAGGATTGCTTGAGACCAGCCTGAGTAATGTAGTGAGACCCCTTCTCTACAAAAAATAAAAAAATAGCTGAGCATGGTGGTGGGTGCCTGTAGTCCCAGCGACTTGGGAGGCTGAGATGGGAGGATTGTTTAAGCCCAGGAGGTCAGGGCTGCAGTGAGCTGTGATTGCGCCACTGTACTCTAGCCTCGGTGACAGAGTGAGACTATATCTTAAAAAAATTTCTTTGAAGTCCCAAACTAGGTTAGAAAAGGATTACCCTGAAAGAGGTCTTGGTATATTATACATCTTTTCAATACATAGATTAGGGTGATTTGTGATTTGCCATATCAGTGTTTACTGGCTACTTTTAAAACAGCATTTTGGAGAGAGGGCTGGACATAGTGTTACCTACACACACATGCCCACCCCTATTCCTCATGATAAAAAAGGTAGTGAATTGTCCTTAAGGATGGTAGAAACAGGCAGATGTTCCCATCTATGTTTAAATGTTCTGATACTGTGGTTTAACATTACATCTGGCCCAAATAAGGATAAATTGTGTTTTCATTCCTATAACAGTTATTAATGCTTTCCTATAGAAAGCAGTAAAGGTTCTTAGACCTAAGTGTTTGGTATATATTATCTTCAAAAAAATTCTGTATTTCTCAATGGGCAAAAACTCTCCACTGTCACCTTTGGATTTTAGGATCCCAAACTCTCCACTGAGCTCCGTTGTACCTTCCAGCAGAGCCTTATCTATTGGCTCCACCCTACTTTGTCTTGGCTACCACTGTTCCCTCGTATTGGAGCTGATAGAAAAATGGCTGGAAAGACAAGTCCTTGGTCAAATGATGCAACCCTGCAGCATGTTTTAATGAGTGACTGGTAAGATTAGTAAGAAAAACTTGTATAATTCAATAGTGAACTTTTATTTTAGCAGTATTCGCTATCATATTTGTGACTGGATACGTTAATAGCAGAAGGGTATCTAGATCCTTGTGAATTTTATCTGAACCTGTTAATAACCAACATGTAAACTGTTTAGTTTTTTTTTTTTTTTTTTTTTAGCTGTTATTCATTCTTTACCCAATTGTGGTAGAATGTATATAAGTGTTGGTTAAATATATACAGACTGACAGGCCGGGCGCAGTGGCTCACGCCTGTAATCCCAACACTTTGGGAGGCTGAGGCGGGCAGATCATGAGGTCAGGAGATTGAGACCATCCTGGCTAACACGGTGAAACTCCATTTCTACTAAAAATACAAAAAAAATCAGCCGGGCATGGTGGCGGGCGCCTGTAGTCCCAGCTACTCAGGAGGCTGAGGCAGAAGAATGGCATGAACCCTGGAAGCGGAGCTTGCAGTGAGCTGAGATCGTGCCACTGCACTCCAGATTGTGCCACTGCCAGCCTGGGTGACAGAGCGAAACTCTGTCTCAAAAAAAAAAAAACATACACACACACCCCTAATTCTTTAATGCTACTTCTTGTCTGTCTCTGCTTCCTTTTTTATCAGCAGCTCAGAGAAAGTCAGCAAGTAATTCTCAATTAAATTTTGTTTAAAGGCAAAGTAAGTGTTTAAGTGGTATACACTGTTAAAGTATTGAGAAGTCATCAGCGAGTCCTCATAACCAATTTCAGTCCTTTAAAGCTAAGTCATATGTAACCACAAAAATTCAAACCATTATCTAAAATATTTGTGTTGTGTTTTAAACCAGGTATCAAACTGAATTATGCAGAATTATAAACATTGCATTAAATGTTTAATAATATAAGAAAATGTTTTTACTTCATAGGTCCGTGAGCTTTACTTCTCTGTATAATTTACTGAAGACAAAACTTTGCCCCTATTTCTACGTTTGTACCTATCAGTTTACTGTCCTGTTCCGAGCAGCAGGATTAGCTGGAAGTGACTTAATCACAGCCCTCATATCTCCTACAACTCGAGGTTTAAGAGAAGCTATGAGAAATGAAGGTAAAAGTTTAGGTTTAAAGTGAGAATACTATACTATATAGTAGTATTTGAATTTAAAATGCCTTTTACCAGTTGATTAGCAACATTAAGAAATATATTCTCTATTTCTAGGTTTTTTTTTCCTCCCCCACAATTATTTAATCCAGCAGTCCCCAAACTTTTTGGCACTAGGGATCAGTTTCCAGGGCGGTGGGGAGGATGGTTTCGGCATGAAGCTGTTACACATCAGATCGTCATTCTCATAAGGAGGGCACAACCTAGATGCCTCACATGCGCAGTTCACAATAGGACTCGTGCCCCTATGAAAATCTAATGCGACCACTGATGTGACAGGAGGTGGAGCTCAGGCAGTAATGTTCACTCACCAGTCGCTCACCTCCTGCTGTGCGGCCCGGTTTCTAACAGGCCACACGTCGGTACCAGTCCACAGCCCAAGGGTTAGGGACCCCTGATTTTAACTGTTCCTTCCACATAATGTTCCCTTCTCTGATCTCTAAAATAAAACACATATTGGGCCAGATAGTCACCATCTGAATATAGTCTTCTAGAAATTTATCTGTAGTACCAGTTACCCCTTTAATAACATAATTTTCCAACTGAGGAAACCCATTAGTGAGTCATAAAATCTGTCTAATGGGCCCAATCAGTGCTTTTGCAAAAAGTGAACTGGGATACAGTGTAATTGATGAAAGAGTGTCACATGTATGTGTTGTCTCCCGAACCTCTTTCAAGGAAATATGTTTTATGCATGTATGTAGGTTTGTGAAGAAAGCTTGAAAACTCTACTGCCTTAATCATTTATAAAAACCAACATTTTAAATTTTGTACACTCTAAAAGTACAGCATGCCTGGTAAATACTTTACATGAAAACTCAGTTACATTTTTTTTCCTCATGTAGGTATTGAATTTTCTCTGCCTTTAATAAAAGAAAGTGGCCATAAGAAGGAGACAGCATCTGGAACAAGCTTGGGATATGGGGAGTATGTGATTAAAATAACTTTATGTCATCCTTATGGACTCATGAGATAGATTTGTACAGGAGCAGCTTTGTGAAATAGGGACTCTAACTGTAGCAATTTCCTAGGGAGCAAGCCATCAGTGATGAGGACGAAGAGGAAAGTTTTTCCTGGCTGGAAGAGATGGGTGTGCAAGATAAAATTAAAAAGCCAGACATACTTTCTATCAAGCTGTATCCTTTTGGTTGCTGTTAATTAGAATTAATTTTCATTGAATGACGTTAGTGAGAAGTTTAACATTGGCAGTTTTATATGACCGTAATCTTGAATTATCTTCAGGTCATATTAAAACTAATTGTCCATTGTAATATTAAATAAGCCCCTAAGTATCAATAAATGGTGAACTGTTAAACCTTTTTTAATCAAAATGTTCAGTTGTGATTCTTTGTGGGAGAATAGGTGTGTTTTGACTAGAGAAGAAATTAGGTTCAGGTGTCAGTTTGTAGCAAATTCAGATTGTTAACATTTTGATTGAAACATATACCTTATGATTCGGTAAAGAGAGGTAGCAAGGGGATTTCCATTTCTTTGTGGAGGAAAGGAGTCTTGGGTGATTCAGAATCAAGATAACTGCTTTACACATTAGGTGAGATTTGCTTTTGCAGTTTCCTTGATTGTCATCTTCAGTCGTAAAGAGAAACATGAAGTACAGATGGATCACAGACCTGAGTCTGTTGTGTTGGTAAAAGGAATCAACACCTTTACATTGCTCAATTTTTTGATTAACTGTAAGAGTTTAGTTGCTACCTCAGGTCCACAGGCAGGACTTCCTCCAACCCTCTTGTCCCCTGTTGCTTTCCGAGGTGCCACAATGCAAATACTTAAGGTAATAAAAAACTCCATAACCTAGCTGTTAATACAAAGTACTTTACTTTGTTTGATAGGATAAATTCTTGATTTAAAAAAACAAACAAAAAAAAACCTCATAGCATTTTTACTTGGTACATATTTTCCTTTTGCTTTCCTCCCATTAAAAAAAAAAATTATATAAGACAGTTACATCAAAGAAATTATGTGGAAATATGTAAATTATATGAAATCCTTTTTATTTTCTTTTTGAGACGGAGTCTTGCGCTGCTGCTTAGGCTGGATGGAGTGCAGTGGCGTGATCTCAACTCACTGCAACCCCTGCCTCCTGGGTTCAAGTGATTCTTGTGCCATGCCTCAGCCTCTTGAGTGGCTGGGATTACAAGCACACACTACCAACCCTAGCTATTTTTTTTGTTTTGTTTTTTCTTGTTTGTTTGTTTTAAGAGGGAGTCTCACTCTGTCACCTGCTGGAGTGCAGTGGTGTGATCTCAGCTCACTGCAACCTCCGACTCCTAGGTTCAAGCCATTCTTCTGCCTCAGCCTCCTGAGTAGCTGGGATTACAGGAGCCACCACACCCAGCTAATTTTTGTATTTTTAGTATAGACGGAGTTTCACCATATTGGCCAGGCTGGTCTTGAACTCCTGGCCTCTTTTTAAATTATATGAACATGTATTATCTTTTTTTGGTTGGGGAAACAGGGTCTTGCTGTAGTGCAGTGGCACAGCTCACTGCAACCTCAACCATGTGGGCTCAAGTGAAATTCCTGCCTCAGCCTCTCAAGTATCTGGTACCACAGGTGTGCACTGCCATGCCCTTTTTTTTTTTTTTTTTTTGGAGCTGGAATCTATGTCACCCAAGCTAGAGTACAGTGACTTGATATCAGCTCACTGCAACCTCCGTCTCCTGGGTTCAAGTAATTCTCCTGCCTCAGCCTCCTGAGTAGCTGTCATTACAGGCGTGCACCACCACGCCTGGCTAATTTTTTTTTTTGCATTTTTAGTAGAGACGGGTTTTCACCATATTGGTCAGGCTGGTCTCGAACTCCTGACCTCATGATCTGCCCTCGGCCTC
This sequence comes from Colobus angolensis palliatus, assembly GCF_000951035.1. Lineage (NCBI taxonomy): Eukaryota > Metazoa > Chordata > Mammalia > Primates > Cercopithecidae > Colobus > Colobus angolensis. Next base: position 2,963,719 of record NW_012116267.1, read on the forward strand.
CCAAAGTGCTGCAATTACAGGCATGAGCCGCTGCACCTGGCCGCCCTGCATTCATTCATTCACTCATTCATTTAGAGACAGTCTTGCTGTCACCCAGGCTGGAGGGCAGTAGCTTCATCTTGGCTCACTGCAAACTCTGCCTACTGGGCTCAAACGATTCTTCTGCCTCAGCTTCCCAAGTAGCTGGGACTATAGGCTCATACCACCATCCATGCCTGGCTAATTGTTTTGTATTTTTAATAGAGAGAAGGTTTCATCATGTTGGCCAGGCTGGTCTTGAACTCCTGACCTCAAGTGATCTTCCCACCTTGGCCTTCCAAAGTGCTGGGATTATAATCATAATAAATGATATATGTAAATACAAAATACATGCTAAATCTTAGTAATAAAATTGAATGGACTTTAAATTTTTGTTTTTCCAATAGTCTGCATTGACAGTGTATTATTAAATCAGACAAAATACCGTATGAAAAAATGGTATTCTCTGGAATATACTTCACCTGAAAATCTCATAATATGGAGAGGATGCTGAAAATTTACTAAGTATTTGTACTCATGTAACATTGTTTTGATGTCTTGGGAAATAGTTTTGTTCCATAATTGTTAGAGGAAACCCCAAATGGAAATATATTGAACATATTTTTGGCTAGACAAAAGGTTGAGAGATGATCATAATTTTCCTTTTCTTTACATTTTCATGAAGGCACGAAGTGTAAATGTGAAGACACAAGCTCTTTCTGGATACAGAGACCAGTTCAGTTTGGAGATTACAGGTCCTATCATGCCTCATTCTCTGCATTCACTGACCATGCTGCTCAGATCTTCACAGAGTGGGTCTTTCTCTGCAGTACTGTATCCACATGAGCCAACTGCTGTATTTAACATCTGCCTGCCAGTGGACAAAGTACTTGATAGGGTAAGAAAGACACCTATAAACAGACTGTTTTAGTTGTTTCCTCAAACTAGCTGGAGGGAAGTGAGTCATTTATGCTGAGTCACTTTTGTGTTTCAAGTAATTAAACTGTTACTTAATTATGAATTACTAGAGGAAAGAATAATGTCTATAAGTTGTTTTTGTGAGGTAGCTTTCATGAATTCAGTCCAAGTACAATTTTTTTTTTTTTTTTTTTTTTTTGAGACGATATCTTGCTGTTGCCCAGGCTGGAGTGCAGCTGCGCAATCTCGGCTCGCTGCAACCTCAGCCTCCTGGGTTCAAACAATTCTGCCTCAGCCTCCCAAGTAGCTGGGATTACAGGCATGTGCCACCACATCCGGCTATATTTTGTATCTTTATTAGAGACAGGGTTTCACCATGTTGGCCAGGCTGGTCTTGAACTCCTGACTTTAGGTGATTCACCTGCCTCGGCCTCCCAAAGTGTTGGGATTACAGGCTTGAGCCATGGCGCCCAGCCTCAGTCCAAGCAGTTTTAACAGTGACTGAAGAACTTCCCATTTCAAAAAGGTACTTTTATTTTCATTTCCTCTTGGATCCAAAACTCAATAGTACCTGATTCCTTTATAGTTTAAGGAAACATGATTCACTGTGGGTATTTATTTAACCGTATTTGCCTTTAATTTTGAACATACTTAAGGTTTTTAGAGCTAGAATAATTAAGACCTTTAAAATCACCTCATACATCTCAGTTGGCTAGACTTACAAAAATAACCATTAATGTTTTGGGATTTTGTCACTACAAAAATTCTTAGGATCAGCTTCTGTTGATAGGATGAATCACATGAATGAGATATTTGTCAATCTCCATAGTAATTATTTGAAACTCTTTTGTGTTTAAACATTGATGTGCTTTTTACTGACTTGTATACACATTTCCACAGGAGGTTGTTCATAAGGAGCTTACTAACTGTGGTTTGCACCCTAACACTCTGGAGCAACTTAGTCAAATACCATTACTTGGGAAATCATCTTTACGGAATGTGGTGCTGAGAGACTACATTTATAATTGGAGATCCTGAACATCAAAGTAAGCCTAAAAGGAATCTTTGAGGAAAAAAGCCTTCTAGCAAGGAAATTCAAGATTCTTGAAGTTGAAGGAATATACTGACATGTTTATAAACGTAACTTTTATTACAGTAGCATCTAAGGTTTTAAATCAGTGTTTTCTTTTACTGTTTTCACATTAGATTTTTAGATATAAAGATGAAAAACTCAGGTAACTCAAATGAGCTATCTGTATCCCTACAACCTAATTGTATATTGAGTAGAAACTGAATTAATGTTTCCTTGCAAATGAGAAATCACATAGCAGTTACCTCATGGCATTGTGACTAATAGCATCAGGGCAAAAATATGTTACTTTACCATTTACCTAAGACTGTTAGCAGGTTCTTGTTTGATAAAGGTAGAAAATAAATATAGGTAACATCTACTGAGCTAGCTGATTGGTGATGCTTCTACCTTAATATCTTTCCTACTGATTTATAATTCCTTTATTTTCACATATACTAAAACTCTAATGCATGTTAATTCAGATAAAAAGGCATTTTGTATTCCACATAGAATAGTGTTAAGAATTGTGAAGTACACTGAGTTGTCATGGCAAAGTAGTATTTAATGTGCTTATAGGGTGGGAGGGTGTGTGTGTGTGTGTGTGTGTGTGTGTGTGTGTGTGTGTGTTGGGGGGGATTGTATAATTCACATTTTTAAAATAAAAGTGCTTAGAAATCAAAAGCATTGGGTAAAGAAATAATAGTATCTAAGTATTTGTTCACTTTATAATCCAGAAAATAAAACACCACGTTTATTCCAGAGAAGTTTGTATTTGGGCCTTAAGCTTTTGAAAATAAAGTTTAGAGACATAGCATATGAATACCACTGTAATACACATGAAATATTCTATCAGACCCTAAAAATTAACATAAACTTTAACTTTCTCATAGTCAACAAAATAGTGGCTCGTTGCCAATTTTATTAGATAAGTTGGTTACAGCATTTTAATTATCATTTTACGTCTATCTAGGTGTAGCTGAAATTCAAAATGCACATCAAAGTAAAACTGTATCACAACTCAATGCCATACTAAATGTACTTGGCCTCTGCAATAGTAGAATTCTAGTCAGACTTCATTTTTTACTCCCTTCTTACGACCCAAGTGGCTTTAACAGGAATGCAGGACTTAGTGCTGATCACCACACAACATACCACTTTCTTTTTAGAACCTCTACAAAATTTTGACGGGAGATGGTGGCAATAGCCCTGTGGAACAGATCTTGATCACCTCAATAACACTGGCCCAGTATCTGTCCAGCAGAACCCATTGTGAAATAGTACAAGGTGCACAGCCCTTCACTGATTACAGGCAAGTGTTACAGTAGCCTAGCCATAAGGAAGGGGAGTTACATCATAGTACAAAATACAGTATAAAAGCGTTATTTAACATTCCACACTGAAGATTACTCTGATGCCTTCAAACAATCGTTTGGATGTTAGCCACTTAAACAAATACATCACTAAGGTAAACAATATAAACATACCAAAACCCTGTATGGTTAAATACAATTTCCATGGTACAAAAATCAAAGCCTGGAGATGTTTTTACAGATTGCTTTTTACACAATGTCTTAAATTGCCAAATATTTACAACATTAAAGAGGAAATACATTGTGATGCAGAGTAAAATTATCTGAAATGATTATTATAAAACCTCAATCTATCTACGTGAGGCACTCCTGAAGCAAGTGGCATTAGCCATGAGGTCCTTTGGTACAAGGCCCATTGCTTGAAGAACCACAGTAGCTGCTGTGGCTTTAGCATGCTTCTTATTAGGGCTGGCAAAGCTGGGCTGGTAAGCGCTTCCATTTATCAATACCTATTCAAGAAAAACATACAATTGGGCTGGTAAGGGCTTCCATTTCTCAATACCTATTCAAGAAAAACATACAATAAGAACAGCATCAAACTTTAATATCTATTAGCTTTGTATTTTTTCACTAAATGCTAGAAAAATAATTTACAAAAATATAAAACCCATACTATATAAGTCAAATTATAATCTCAACCCAGAAGCAGCAAATCATTTGGGGAAAGGGACTGCAAATTAAAAGCAGGTCTCCAAATTGAGAAAAAGACTGATAAAAGTATTAAATTAATTCCCCACATTCAACTAGAAAATAACAAATTGTATACTATATTTTGCCCATATTTTTCCAATTTTTTTAAAACTAGGACATTGACAAGTCATATGAAAGCACCCTTCAGTTTAAAAACCCCACCACTTAACTACAAATACAAATCCCCCACCCATGAACAGAACCTTAATCCTGTCATCATGTTTACCCCTCACCCTCTAAGTCATCACATTAATAAATATATACAATTAGTGCAGAAATTCATATTTACCCTAAAGAGAAAATGTTTGCGATGATCAGGGCCACTATCATGGACCAACAGAAATTCAGGTGGTTGCCACCTTCTCTTATTACAGATTTCCATCAAAGCAGACACAGGATGCTTGCCTGCAGCAGGGGAAAAAATATTCAGTTTTAAATTATTTCCACCAACTTCTGCAAGAAATAATGAATTCAAGGTGGGATTAGGGTAAGAGGAAATTCAGAAATGTGCTCTCACCTGACAGATCTTTCATTGCAGCAGAGAAGTTCCCAGACCTCTTTTGTGCTCTTTCTCCTACTGCAACAAGACCTTCAAAAAAAAAAAAAGATTGTTCACTAAATAACTTTCAAAGCACCATTTTAAAACAAAGATTCCTCTGTAGGAGTCTGAACCTCAAAATGTATGCCTTCAGATAAAATCAAGATTCCTAGTACACTTGATTTCTCTATCAATCTTCTCTTTCTTCTCCTTTTACTGTTTTTCAGCATATAAATTTATATTTAATATTCATAGACCTTGGTATGAGAAATTGTAATAAATACCAAATGTAAACAGAAAACAAAAATTTAAGTAGCCAGGCACGGTGGCTCACGCCTGTAATCCCAGCACTTTGGGAGGCCGACGCGGGTGGATCACCTGAGGTGAAGAGTTTGAGATCAGCCTGGCCAACATGGTGAAACCCCGTCTCTACTAAAGAAACAAAAATTAGCTGGGCATGGTGGCAGCCACCTGTAATCCCAGCTACTCGGGAGGCTGGGGCAGGAGAATTGCTTGAACCCAGGAGGCGGAGGTTGCAGTGAGTCAAGATTGTGCCATTGACAGCCTGGGCAACAAGCATAACTCCATCTCAAAAAAAAAAAAAAAAAGTTTATTGCCAAATGATTTCTGCAGATTTACTCTCTCAAAAAAATAAGCCTCAGTTAAGACTCTTCCAAAAAAGGTTAGGATTTTAAGCCACCAAAAAGGTGAAAAAAGCGGTTGTCTCCAAATAAAATAGGTCCCTTTTTTCCTAGCAAACTCTCCTCTCCCTTCCTAACAAATGGGAGATGTTCTCAAAATATGAACATAACCTTTCTACGTAACCTCCCTCTCCATAGGCTTATTACAAAGGGGATTAGCTATATTGCTAAACCCAAACACTGCTTTCCCAATTCCATATACAGGTTGAGTATTCCTTATCCAAAATGCTTGGGACCAGAAGTGTGTCGCATGATTCCAGGTTTTCAAATATTTGCATTGAATTTACTGGTCGAGCATCCCAAATCTGAAGAGGCTGAAATCCAAAATGCACCAATGAGCATTTCCTTTGAGCATCATATCAGTATTTAAAAAGTTTTCTGTTTTAGAGCATTTCAGGTTTCCAGATGTGGGGTGCTCATCTTGTATGTTACAGGAAATTTTTCAACCTTTGCTAAATAATTCCGTGCTAATACAAGTTTTTCCAAACCTATCCTGGGAAATCTGTGGTTCTCCAAGAGCTTACAGTCAGGCCATGTCCCACAATTCCAAGGAGAATGCTTCCTGAAATTGTACAATACTTACACCAAAGTATTTGGTGCAGAGCTAGTTCATTTCCAAATTCATTAAGACAGATTAACTGTTGAAGTTAGCTTCAACTTACTGTTTGATTACAAAGATGAAAATAAATCCCAGTTTCACATTTGCCAGCTTTTATAAATGAGGTTTAAACAAGCTATAAAAAATCATACTGAGCTGGCAAGCCTCTCGTGATTCCACTTACATTATTCCAAAGGAAGAAGTTATTTAAAAGATGCCAATTAGCTATTATCTGTGGGAACGATTAAATACTTAACAACTACATACAAGCTACATGGAAGACAGTGCTGTCCTGCCCAGGTATCTGAAGGTAAAAGGAAAATACAGTCAATGCTAACGGTTCCAAAATGCCTTAACACCAGGCAACAGGAAGAAGTAACACTATTGTCAGCAGCTGGTCTACTATACTCTAACCCAACTAAACTACTGAGCTTGGGGGGAAAAAAAAAAAGCAAACAGGGTTTATGAAATCTAAACAGCATTGTAATAAGAAATAACAAAAAATAAACCAAACTAGAAATAAGGATGCTTCTTTGTCAAGAGAAAATAAAATGGAAATCCTGTTTTCTAAACATGAAATCTGGTTGAATTTGGAGGTGTAGTAATATAATTAGATATATACACATTTCCATATTTAGCAACTAGCATAACAAAAGGTGCCTTTTAAAAGTTCGAACTAGTGTCTCTATCCATAGTTACATAAAAGCTGCTTCTGTGAACCCCAAAAGGGGTTCATGTTTATTCTGACAAATAGCTGTATATATACAAGAAATGCCTTCAAGTTCAGGATCACTGGGTTCAAAAGGATATATCAAAGGTAATGTTAAAGGAGGTGTTAATAAACATTTCAAAAAAGAACTTATTACCTTTTCGGTCTGTCTTAAAATCAACTAGGATGGGTTCCTTATTGCCTTCTTTGTTTTTTCCTAATCCTTCTCCTTCTCTCCAGCCCATTTTTCTCATCAAAACGGCTCCCATTCCTCCAGTTACCGGGGCTGCTCTTAAGAACTGATCCTATCCAAAGAAAGAAAGGTAAAATATCCCCATTTTACAGTTAGAAAGTGGTAACAGATTCATTGCTTACTTTCTAAAAAGAGGAATCTTATTTTACTTCTAGATCTGTTATAGCAATTAAATGTAAATTCCTCTATATACATACTGTAGTGTGTATGTTCTGATTATTTTCACATTAACGTAATAGTATTTTAGAAGTCAAATAAGACAAGTAAATGGCAGTTTTGAAACAGTAGCCCTCGTGCCCCCCTCAAAAAAAAAAAAAAAATTAGAACACTCCTGTTTTCGTCCACTATTTAGGTTCACTGGTATCTCTTCTTAGCTTGCAAAATAAAAAGAAGGCAATGTTAAAACAATCAATGATATTAATTGTCCCAGGTGTACCTAGTTTATGAATAAAGCCCAGAAATCACTTAGAAATAGTTTAGACACTGAAGAAGCATACTGTTGTCATCCAAAGTTTTCTTCCCCATTCTACTATAAAGCAAGTATAAATATTTTACTTAGAAAATCCCTAAAGCAGCCAAAAAAAAAAAAACCTCTTGAAATTTACACAGTAACAAATAGAAAACAATCACATAAAATATCCTGTAAGTATGCCAAAATGAATTTGAATTCTTTTAAAACCTAGCTTGATGTTAAAAGACTTTTAAAAAACTCCTTAAACGTTTACATACCTAGGCCTCGGTAGCAGCAATGTTGTGAATAGTACGGCTGGCACTGACCGGGGCAAGAAGACAGCTACAAGGATTTGGCCCTGAAACAAGTTTCCATACAGAGGGGTGAAAGTTCACAGGTTATTCTGTGAACAATCATCTCTCTTGTATCCAACCCACTGAACCATAATTTCCATCAAAGCAGCAAACCACTTAATGTCCTAAGACGCACAAGTATATACATTAGCATGATCAACACTTATTTTTATAGGTTAAGAAATATTCAATGCCTCTTATTAAAGGGCATCCATGTACATATAACAAACAGTATTAAATTCTACTGTTGATCTTTATGGCCACTTTTTAAAAATTTGAAACATGTATCTCCAGATCATGCTTTATTTTCCCCTTGTTACTAAATTTTAGGTTTTTATGTTCTCTACCAAACATATACATAAATATACATATAGCAAAAGTCATTAACTTATCAACAGAGAGAGTAAAAAAACTGTGGTAGCTCAGGAAATAGTATGTATTCACATCTCCTATATTGATAAGTTAATACTGAATGGAAAAAAAAAAACATGTTTGTATGCAGTAGTAAAACTATCATCTTTTGTTTCCCAGCTTTATAATTAAATGCTGGGGAGAAAACATGCCAATGACATGTGACTAGACATTAAGTTCATCAAGATGCTCTGATGGAAGGAGGCAGCTGTGGAGGTAAAAACATACCCCTGGTTCAGTTCCTTATTTGGTGCAGGCCATGCAGTGTAGATGTATAAAGAGAAAGCTGATGCTTGGATATTAACTGCCTTGATGCTACACACCTAGAATGTCTTTTACTTACTTCCAGGTTCATCCGTCCCTCTTTTCCAGGGAACACTCCTAAAAAAAAGGGCAACTGTGCAGAGTACAATATAAATCCCCAGATAACCCAGGTTTCCAATTTTGTTTCCATTCCCTAGTATCGTCATCTGTTTCTTTACCCCAATGTGAAAAAGCTGATTAATTTAATGAGACCACAATAATAAACTCTATTTATCAGGTCACATCCAAATCATTCCATTCCAGAAATAAAAGTTCTTTTAAACCAACTATTTTAAGTGTTTTACTGATTAATGAGAATACTGATAAAACTTTGCTTTTTTTAAAATCTAAAAATATACTGCAACAAACTAAAAAGAACACAGAGGATGTTGGTATTCCATGTGTTTTTTAACACATAGGTGGATGCTGGACTACACTAAAGAAGAGCCAAAATGATCGTTTGACAGGTTTTCTAAACACAACTAAACATTTAATGAGTAGACAATCTTTGTGGTATTTAACAAGAATGATACATGCTAAATTTTCAGCTGCCTAATGACTTCCACATGTTGTGGTCCATGTTTAATTTTAAAAAGTTTCTTTTTTAGTTGATACTAGCATCAAATATTCTTCAGTAATTCTATACAAATGAATCTTTTCATATTAAGTGCTACTTTTAACTATAATTTAAAATTTGGTCTGATGAACATATCTTTATTGGATAGTTTATCAAAATGATTTGCTTCCTAAAGTATATCTTACATAAAATATGAAGTCAAAGTCTTTTTTAAAGGTGCTACTAAAATTTTAAAATTATTTACTTAAAGTCTGTTAACTGCCTACAAGACTGCAAATACCAGAAGAAATTGGTTTTAGGGGAAAACCAACTGAGTCAGTAAAAGATTCACTTTTTAAGTTATTTAAGTTATTAACATATTTAGAAGTATACAAACATTATGCATCAGCACATCATTAGATAAAGACCAAAATTTTGTAATGGAAGCACATTCAGAAGTTTCTACCTAGTAGTGTACATTGCCTGTATTATGTGCCTATTGTAACACCCATAAGCTTTATTTCTAACTTCCTGAAATATTGACTGAGTACTTAGCTTCAAGACTAAATAGTATTAAAGAATTAAAACTAAAGAAATAGATGTACCTTTATAGTTCTTCCCAAGATGTAAGACATTTTTTCAAATAGTATATAAATCACTTTCATAGTTAACTATAATACAGAAGTCCAAGATTAATCCAATCTTTAAAATATTTTTCTATATATATTTTCACCTTTATTCTAACACCAACTCTCAGCAAACTACATAAATTGTAATTTCTTAATGAATCTAACTGTGTACTCACTATACACATCAGTGCAACTACCTCCGAAAAAAGGCAGGCATAGTGAGTATACATGATGTTTCATATTAATTTGTTAGTAAGATCAACAGAGATAAAGCTATCAAAATTGAAATAAATGTTACAAGATTAAAATACCCAAAGCAATCAATGTCTTATTTTTCAGAAATTCAGCTCATTCACTGGCATTCAGCAACTCTCTATAGGTAACCATCACATTACTGATTACCACTAGACACCTCGGAGACTTTGAAATTCCAAAGAGTTACTTGCCCACGATCACACAAGGAGTCAGGAGTACAACAGGATAAAGAAACCTTCCCAATCCATTAGACCACGCAGCCTCCCAGTTTCAGCACTGCTATGCTGCCAGTACTCCTGTAACAAATTTCCCATCACCCATCCAACCAATCTTTATCCCTTCACCAGAACGTGTTTCTTCAGAATGCCCTTCTTAGCCACCTAAGACTCCCCCAGTGATGAGGCAGCCGTAGGTGGAGTTCACAGGTCTCACTGCAGAATCTGAAACCAGATGCACCTACATCTTCGTAGCACGAGGCGTCCATCCTCTCCCTTGATTTTAGGTCTTACATATCTGTTTTGTCATGAAATTAGTGGTTCTCAAATTGCGCCTGTGGATCACCAGAGGCCACTAGGGCCTAAATGGTGGTCCACAGATTAATCTCCATCCCATCCCCTTCACCACAGCCCACCCCACTCCAGCCATCCTCCCTCAGCCTTCCAGTCCCATGGCAAGATCACCACATGCAGAGCTAATACTAGGGCCTCCCAACCACTTGCTGTGACTGGCAGCTGACAACCAAAAGGACCTGGGGCTACAGGTCACAAGAGGATTAAGGAACAGGGGCCAAGAGATCTTACAAGAAGGCACAGGCACTAATGAAGCGGGTGGGGTGCAAGGACAAAGGAACAGAGGAATGGAAAATTAAGGTGGTAGAGGGCTCTTGGGGGCAGTGATCCACCAAAAATAAACCTGTAATAAAGCATCCCATGATGAAGAAAAATTTGAGAACCACTGCTTTGAAATGATTAGGTTAGTAGTCCAGCAGGAACTGTGGAATATTCTGAACAGCACCTGATACGCTGTTAGCGTTCAAAATATAGTTAAATCACCCCTTCAAAAGCAGCAGTAGCAGTTTTTAAAATAACCTTATAAATTAGTGGCTCTTAAGCCACATTTATACATTTGCCATTTTCTCATGAATCCAGTCCGTCTTCAGTGTCCACCCTGGAGCATATACACATAGCAAATTTACTTGGAACTTTGGTTAGAGTCACTGGTCTTTTCATGCAGTTTTAATAAAAGTTTCCAAAAAATTTAAACTTTGTTCGACACTTTCATATGTGCATATACTGTGTACCTTTTTAATCCAGGCTTGGGCACCAGTATTGGCCAACTGTTCTTGTGTCAAAACCTGTACTCCTGTACTTCCTGTGAACTGGCCAGGAATAGAGTTCAGCTGAGCCCAGGCATCAATCTGAAGAAAAGTAGTAGTCTCAGTTAACTAAATAAAATTACCTGATTAAAATGTCACTAGTAATAATTTGCTAAAAATGGCTGAAAAGCAGACTTAAATATTTAATGTTTAAAACATATTTAACATTAAATGTTTGCCTACTTTCTAAAGCAGTTTGACAACATTTAGTGACTCCTATTAAGATTATGAAATGTATCTAAAAGCACGGCTACTAAAAAATACGGCTGTTAATATTCTTCAAACTGTCACACAGATAAACTAAAAATGCAAAGAAGAGCTCATATGGCAATGGGTCCCCACCCTCCCCCCTTCCTACCTATCTCATACAAATGTACTGTAGTACATGTCATGACAGCCTGAATTCTTAATTACTTCCTTTGAGACATTATAAATACAGACTAAATTCATGACACAGGTTCAAAGAGTTTAAATATAGGAAACTGTCCACTTGAATACATAAAACTTTTTTTTGAGATGGAGTTTCGCTCTTGTTGCCCAGGCTGGAGTGCAATGGTACGACGTCTGCTCACTGCAACTTCTTCCTCCTGAGTTCAAGCGATTCTCCTGCCTCAACCTCCAAAGTAGCTGGGATTACAGACATGCACCACCATGCCTGGTTAATTTTGTATTTTTAGTCGAGACAGGGTTTCTCCATGTTGGTCAGGCTGGTCTTGAACTCCTTACCTCAAGTGATCCGCCCGCCTCGGCCTTTCAAAGTGCTGGGATAACAAGCGTGAGCCACTGTGCCCGGCCATAAAACAACTTTTTAAAAAAGCCTGTACACTTTTTTTCAGTCGCCAACATTTGTTGTGATAATCAGCTATCATTCACACAAATTAGATTTACTAAACACCTTGCTCTATCAGCAACGTATTTCCTGTCTGAACATGTACTTAACTGATTTACCATAAAACAGTAGGAAATGAAATGGAGAGGCTGTCCATTGTTAAAAGCACAGACTCCAGATTCAGATTGCTTGGGTCTGAATCCCAGGTTCCCCCACTGATTAGTTGTGTGACCATGGATATCACGTAACCACTTTTTTTTTTCTTTTTCCCCCAAGACAGTCTCTCAGTCTGTTGCCCAGGCTGGAGTACAGGGGCGCCATCTTGGCTCACTGCAATCTCCGCCTCCCGGGTTCAAGCAATTCTGCCTCAGCCTCCTGAGTAGCTGGGATTACAGGCGTGTGCCACCATGCCCAGCTAATTTTTCTATTTTTAGTAGAGACGGGGGTTTCACCACGTTGGCCAGGCTGATCTCAAACTCCTGACTCCTTGTCCCCACCTCAGCCTCACAAAGTGCTGGGATTACAGGCATCAGCCACCACGCCTGGCCTTAACCACTCTTTACTTCAGTTTTCTCAGCTAAAATATTGCAGCTATTGCTACCTACACAATTCATAGGGTTGCAGGCACTTAGTTGTTTTTATACACCAGATTGTAAACTCCGTGAGGACAGGGAAATTTTTCTATTTTGTTCTCTCAAGAAACAGTTCCTGCCACATAGTAAACAATAAACATTTATTGAATAAATGATCAAGCCTCAAATCACTTTCATTTAAAATAAGACATTTAAAATAAGGTAAATGATGTTACAACTCAACTAGTTAGCAAAATTCTTATTTAGACATTAAAACTGGTACACTGGTGTGAGTTGGCTGAAGGTACATAACAATTAAAAAAAAAAGAACTGCTACATACCCTTTCCTGAGCTCTATTTAACATGCTCATGGCTTCAAGGTCAAATGCATTCTCACTGAGTCTTTTCTGAGCAAGTGCTCGTTCACTCATTGCTGTAGAGATGTCCACAGGCTACGAAAGAAAACACAGATAATTATCTCAAATTACCATAGTCCCCTAAATTCTGAAAAGTACTCATATCTTTAGTTGCTACATGTCAAAAACAAAATAATAGTCTTATATACTAATAATCTTGGAAAATAGGGAGAAGACTCAAAAAGAGAAAGTAATCTTGGAAAACAGAAGAGGATTAAGATAAATTACAAAGTATCACACAGGCAGCAGAACTGAACCCAAAATCTGACTGAATTTAGTCAATTTTCTATTATATATATCAAACTATAATCATAGAAGGTTCCATTAAGAACTTAAAACTCTCTACCCTTCATGATTGAAAGCCATTTATAAGTAAGCTGCAAATTTTTTTAACTGTGGTAAAGGTTATTACATTCCTTAGCAGTTTTCATTTTACTCATTAGCATAACCTTCAGAAGCAGTAAGCAAAATTATTGAATAAGCAAGCAGAAAATCATTATGATCACTCTTTTACTCATCAGCGTATCTTTAACATCTTCCCGTTGTGGACACTTTGGTCTTAAGAACCCAATTTCTTTAAACAATATATTCAGGATATACATAAGCAAACCATGTTTTCAGTTTATACACACTTACTACTTATTATAAGTATATTATACTATTTATAACACTTCTGTGGAAGTCCATAAACATCAACTGAAACACTTTTAAGTGTCTGAAGTCCTAGGTTTTTCTTTTCAAAGCTCATATTCTACCTTTTAAAACCTTATGGTAAGTGGAAGAAACTTTTTTTTAAAAAGTAATCTTTGGAGCCAATTCTTAATTTGTCAGATTCGTGGAAGGTTTAACCACAGAAGGAAAAACACATCAACCTAAGTATTTGGTACTTTTTTTGTTCTAAAATTAAAAGCTTCAGTTGATCTGTATCAACTCATTTCTTGGTTGTTCTTAACGTTATTAATATTTCCTAGTTATCTCACAAGAATATTCATTTTTGTAAAATGCTTATCTGACATGGAAGGTTTCGCTGTTTTCATATACAAAGAGTAAGCAGACACTGCATGAACATAACAAACATGACTTCAGTAAAGAGCTAATAGCTACAGATTTTCTTTTTTACAAGTAGAGGCTAGTTGTTATTAAGACTATGTATCACGTATAAAAGACTTCTTTTAAGAATAAGACCTGTCTAGTAGAGAAGGCTGTATGACTGTGAGAATAATTATAACTCATGCATAAGGATTCACCAATCTTTCTTACCTTCAGAACCTCTAATCCTCCATAATTCTTAGTTACCTTGCTAATGAACTAATATTCCTTTAGCTAACTCAAGGTTTTTCTTTAAGAAAGTATGGATTCTGATATAATGCTTTCTTAAAATGAAAACAAAATTAATTCTTTCTGTAATTAGACTATTTATGTTAATATATAATCTTTCTAGAGATCTATAAACAGTCTAATAAGCAAATGCAGAATGCATCTTTCAAATTGAATCTCGACTATAATTTCGCTGTCGATTTAAGTAAATCATCACACAAATTAGAATATTTCTAAGACATATTAGAAATATTAATCTAAGCAAAGTGAGACTGAAACACTAAGAAACTTAGTATGTTCATCTTTTAAGTCTTTGATTCTTGGGACTTTAAATGAGAATGCAGATATTTCAGGTGAAAATTCATGTCCCCCTAGGCCTACCTTAAGATGTTTTGTCAGGTAGGATTATCAAGGTAATTTTTGAAGGCACAGCATGAGACAAGCACTGTCTCATTAACCTTCTCACACTTACTTTGCTTTTCCTAGCAGTCTCTATAAATCTAAGTGTTAGGGCGCTTAGACATAAATAATAGGCTTTTATTCTAAAAAGGCTAAAATCTGAGAGGATACTGGGGAAAATGTGTCTACCCACTATCCCAACTCCTGATCCCCGATTTCCAACTATAAATTAGCCACAAATCTATTCAGGTGGCTCTAAAATATAACTTCTAGAATAAAAGTAATTCTTTCCAAGTAGAAAGCAAACTATTATACTTGTGAATGTTTTTCTCTCTTAGCCCTTATTAAACAGGTAACCTAAATGCCTCACCATTTATCCCCAGAATGAAATTCTTCAAATCTTAGTGTTTCATATTAAATTCATATGACTCTGAAAGGAATTTTATTATAGCAACCTTGATATTTAAATAAAATTACAACTATGTTTTTCCTGAGGTAGTAAAACATTTATTCTTCAACAGACTTACCAAGGGAGCTGCAAGTTCATGTCAAAAATGTATTACCAAATAGTAATTTGACTATGTTTCATGTATGTGTATATATGTATGTATATATAAATATATATATTATA